>NW_026608850.1:420000-440000 GCF_029499605.1 Hyla sarda | reverse complement strand
TAATGCTCGTTTGGGCTTAATGCTCGCTTGGGCTTAATTTTCGGCCGAATTGCCCGCCCCGGGTGGGCTTGATACTCGCTTGGGCTTAATGCTCGCTTGGGCTTAATTTTCGGCCAAATGGCTTATTCCTCGTCCCCTGAGGGGAGGAGGGGGTACCCGGACCGGAGTGCACCCTTCCCGGGTAAGCCCGTCCGGGAGGCCCCGGTGAGACCTCCAGCGGGCCTGGTTCTCCGCAGGGGGCCGAGGCAGGGCGCGTGCCCGGGCCTCGGTCCGCCTTTCCCGGGCGAGGGCACCCGGGGAAGGCACCGATTTCAGACACGGGCATTTGCCGGGTCGGTCTCGCATGCCGGGGCAGAGTTGCCTTCAAGCTAAAAATTGAGAGGATGCGAAAAAAAAAAAAATCGAGTTAATTCGGGTAGGGGGACGAGCCTGCCCACGTCCCCGGGCCAGGGTGCGCTCTTCCCGGGTACGCCCGTCCGGGAGGCCCCCGGGCGAGACTTCCGGGGGACCGGCCAAAGTCCCCCAGGCCCGGTCCTCCGCAGGGGGACGAGCCGGCCGGCGTACCTGGGCCAGGGTGCACTCTTCCCGAGTAAGCTGTCGCCGAAGGACGGGGGTAGAAGGGAAGCACGCGGTACCCCAAAGAGGACACCGGGAGGCGCCAGCGTTCAGCGAGGAGCCGCTTCCCGAGAAGGGGGACGAGCCTGCCGGCTTACCCGGGCCAGGGTGCACCCTTCCCGGGTACTCTCTTCCGGGAGGCCCCCGGCGGGACCTCCGGGGGGGGGGGTGGGGGGGGGGGGGAAACGGCCAAGGTCCCCCGGGCCCGGTTCTCCGCAGGGGGAGGAGGCATGGCACGAGCCCGGGCCTCGGCGAGCCTTCCCCGGGCAAGGGCTCCGGGGAAGGCGGCGTTGGAAACTTGAGAGAGTTTGGAGGGCCAGTCTCGCACGCTAGAGCAAGGTTGCCCTGAGCATAAAATTGAGAAAAAATAAAATAAAAATTCCGCAGAGGTGGGGGGAGAGGTGGTCAGACTACCCGAGGAGGGCGCACCATAGCCGGGTATGCCCCCGCGGAGGGTCCCCTGTGAGACTTCCGGTGGGACTTTGAAAGAAAAAAAAAAATAAAATAAAATCAAAGCCCCCCCCCCTGGTTCTCTCGAGGGCACCCGGCCGGACGACTACCCGAGGAGGGCTCACCTCCCCTGGGCAAGGTCTCCGGAAGGGTCACCCGGACGACTTCCAGGCCTGACGATTATCTCGAAACCGAGAACCGCTATGAGAACAGATTCGAAGGCCGTATCCGGGTGACAGTTCCACGAGTCGGGCATGACAGAGTGGCACGCGTTCATAAAACTGCATAGCAGCATGGCGACCGGCGACCTCAGAACGGCCACCTGCCTGGGGATAGCAGGAGAGCGAGAAGCACGGCTGCTCTCTCGGGGTACGCCAGGGCCGAGCGCGGGCTCGCCTGCGGAAGAACCCCTGCCTTCTCCCACGGTGAATTCCGGGGGGGGGGGGGGAGACGGGGCCGGTTCACGTACCCGACCCGGGGCTTGCGCGGTCCCCGGGCAAAGCCTCCGGAAGGGTCCCCTTACACGCACAGACCCGGAGAGGCTAAAAGGGCGGGAGGCGCGGGTCCCTGTACCCAGGCAGGGCGCGCCGTCCTTGGGAACAGGATGGGCGACACGTACCCCTGACAGAATACGAGTCCCGGCTGTCAGCCCTGGGGGAGTCGTGAGTCCCTGTGCCCAGGCAGGGTCCACCGAACTCGGGCAATGCCTCTGGAAGGGTCCCCCGAAAGACTTCCGGGCCTGACGATTATCTCGAAACCGAGAACCGCTATGAGAACGGATTCGAAGGCCGAATCCGGGTGACAGTTCCACGAGTCGGGCATGACAGAGTGGCACGCGTTCATAAAACTGCATAGCAGCATGGCGACCGGCTACCGCAGAACGGCCACCTGCCTGGGGATAGCAGGAGAGCGAGAAGCACGGCTGCTCTCCCGGGGTACGCCAGGGCCGAGCGTGTGCTCCCCTGCGGACGAACCTCTGCCTTCTCCCTCGGTGAATGCCGGGGGGAACGGGTCCGGTTCGCGTACCCGACCCGGGGCCGGTCGGTCCCCGGGCAAAGCCTCCGGAAGGGTCCCCTTTACACGCACAGACCCAGAGAGGCTAAAAGGGCGGGAGGCGCGGGTCCCTGTACCCAGGCAGGGCGCGCCGTCCTTGGGAAGAGTTGCAGCGGAACGGCCACCCGTGCCAGAGGGCCGGGACGTCGAGCGAGTCGAGCAACTTCGGCGGGCGGTCCGCCGAAGTCCCCCGGTCCCGGGGGTGATGCGCGCGTGCCCTGCCGGCACCCTCTTTGGACCGGAGGGGCCGAGCTATGGGCGTAATTTCTCGTTTTTTTTTCATCCTCTGAAGGTCCCTCGATCGATCTGGCGAGGCGCGATCCGGCGGGGAGCGACCCTCTCGTTCGGCCGGGCTCCGGAGCCCGTGTCGGCGAAGGCGAGAGGGTCTCGCTCCCCCTGACGCCGCATCGTGCCGGGGCTCGGGGGGGGGCCCTTAGGGTATACCCCCTCCCGGCGGAACTCCCGCCGGGAAAGGGGTCGTCCCTCCCGGGAGGCGAGCTTGAGCGGCACGGAGCGGGCTCCCCCAGATGTGTCCGGAGAGAACGGCATCATTCGCAATATCCCCAGACGGTCGTTTCGACGCGCGATCCGGCGGGGACCGACCCCCTCGTCCGGCCGGGCCCCGGAGCCCGTGTCGGCGAAGGGTCTCGATCCCCCCGGTGCCGAGTCGCGCCACGGCACGGTCCGGAAGGCTATATCCGTCTTTGAAGGTCCCTCGATCGATCTAACGAAGCGCGATCCGGCAGGGAGCTAGCCACTCTGCGGAGCCCGTGTCAGTAAAGGCGAGAGGGTCCCCCTCCCCCCAGATGCCGCATCGCGCCGGTGCGGAGGCGGCGGCTGCCGCCAGATGCGCGACGAGGGGTCGGCGGTCACGAAGGGCACAGGGAGGGTGGCCGGGCGGTCCGGCAGGAAGCGCAACCGCGTCCCGGCGAGGGAGACCCAAGGCCCCAGGGCCTCTCCCCTAAGCCGCGGGCGTCGGAGTGCGCGCAGCGGGACCGCGCCTCGGCTGCCCTCCCTCGGCCTCCCTCGCGGAGGGGGGCCGAGCCGTCCCAGGAGACGCGCGAGCGGGACGGCTCCCCGACGGCCACCGTACCCCCCCGGAGAAAGGCAGCGGTACCGCCGGGCGGGTGGGCGGACCCCGTCGGGCGGCCCGGCGGAGCTCCTTCGTAGGCTGAGAGTAAAATCGAAAAAGTCCCGATCGACGTGCCCGGGGGGCTAAGCGCGGGTCCCTGCATCCCAGGCAGGGCGCGCCCACCTCGGGCACGGGATCCCGGAACCCGGAGCGGCGGAGGGGTCGGCGGTCCCGAAGGGCATAGGGAGGGGCGGCCGGGCGGTCCGGCAGGAAGCGCAACCGCGTCCAGGCGCGGGAGACCCAAGGCCCCTCGGGGTCCTCGAGGCTGCCCGCGAGACTCCGGTCCCGCGTCGGCGCGCCTCGCTCCCCGGGCCTCTCCCCTAAGCCGCGGGCGTCGGAGTGCGCGCAGCAGGACCGCACCTCGGCTGCCCTCCCTCGGCCTCCCTCGCGGAGGGGGGCCGAGCCGTCCCAGAACACGCGGGCGGGCGGGACGGCTCCCTGACGGCCACCGGACCCCGCCGAGCCCAACCCGGGCACGGGATCCTTGGAGAGCGGACACCCGGAGGAAGGCAGCGGTACCGCCGGGCGGGTGAGCAGACCCCGTCGGGCGGCCCGGCGGAGCTCCTTCGTAGGCTGAGCGTAAAATCGACAAAGTCCCGATCGGCGTGTCCCCGGGGGGCTAAGCGCGGGTCCCTGCATCCCAGGCAGGGCGCGCCCACCCCGGGCACGGGATCCCGGAACCCGGAGCGGCGGAGGGGTCGGCGGTCCCGAAGGGCATAGGGAGGGGCGGCCGGGCGGTCCGGCAGGAAGCGCAACCGCGTCCAGGCGCGGGAGACCCAAGGCCCCTCGGGGTCCTCGAGGCTGCCCGCGAGACTCCGGTCCCGCGTCGGCACGCCTCGCTCCCCGGGCCTCTCCCCTAAGCCGCGGGCGTCGGAGTGCGCGCAGCAGGACCGCACCTCGGCCGCCCTCCCTCGGCCTCCCTCGCGGAGGGGGGCCGAGCCGTCCCAGGAGACACGCGGGCGGGCGGGACGGCTCCCCGACGGCCACCGGACCCCGCCGAGCCCACCCCGGGCACGGGATCCTTGGAGAGCGGACAGCCGGAGGAAGGCAGCGGTACCGCCGGGCGGGTGGGCGGACCCCGTCGGGCGGCCCGGCGGAGCTCCTTCGTAGGCTGAGAGTAAAATTGACAAAGTCCCGATCGACGTGCCCGGGGGGCTAAGCGCGGGTCCCTGCATCCCAGGCAGGGCGCGCCCACCCCGGGCACGGTATCCCCAGAGAGGGCACACCCGGAGGAAGGCAGCGGGACCACCGGGTGGGTGCGCGAACCCGCACGGGCGGTGCAGCGTGGCCCCGAAGTAGGCTGAGCGTAACATTGACAAGGTCGAGATCGCTGTGCGCGGGGTGTTTGGGACCGGTCCCTGGACCCCCGGGAGGCTTCGCCCACCCCGCGCATGGTATCCCCGGAGAGGGCACACCCGGAGGAAGGCAGCGGGACCACCGGGTGGGTGCGCGAACCCGCACGGGCGGTGCAGCGTGGCCCCGAAGTAGGCTGAGCGTAACATTGACAAGGTCGAGATCGCTGTGCGCGGGGTGTTTGGGACCGGTCCCTGGACCCCCGGGAGGCTTCGCCCACCCCGCGCATGGTATCCCCGGAGAGGGCACACCCGGAGGAAGGCAGCGGGACCACCGGGTGGGTGCGCGAACCCGCACGGGCGGTGCAGCGTGGCCCCGAAGTAGGCTGAGCGTAACATTGACAAGGTCGAGATCGCTGTGCGCGGGGTGTTTGGGACCGGTCCCTGGACCCCCGGGAGGCTTCGCCCACCCCGCGCATGGTATCCCCGGAGAGGGCACACCCGGAGGAAGGCAGCGGGACCACCGGGTGGGTGCGCGAACCCGCACGGGCGGTGCAGCGTGGCCCCGAAGTAGGCTGAGCGTAACATTGACAATGTCGAGATCGCTGTGTGCGGGGTGTTTGGGACCGGTCCCTGGACCCCCGGGAGGGGTCGCACACCCCGCGCATGGTATCCCCGGATAGGGCACACCCGGAGGAAGGCAGCGGGACCACCGGGTGGGTGCGCGAACCCGTACGGGCGGTGCAGCGTGGCCCCGAAGTAGGCTGAGCGTAACATTGACAAGGTCGAGATCGCTGTGCGCGGGGTGTTTGGCACCGGTCCCTGGACCCCCGGGAGGGTTCGCACACCCCGCGCATGGTATCCCCGGAGAGGGCACACCCGGAGGAAGGCAGCGGGACCACCGGGTGGGTGCGCGAACCCGCACGGGCGGTGCAGCGTGGCCCCGAAGTAGGCTGAGCGTAACATTGACAAGGTCGAGATCGCTGTGCGCGGGGTGTTTGGCACCGGTCCCTGGACCCCCGGGAGGCTTCGCCCACCCCGCGCATGGTATCCCCGGAGAGGGCACACCCGGAGGAAGGCAGCGGGACCACCGGGTGGGTGCGCGAACCCGCACGGGCGGTGCAGCGTGGCCCCGAAGTAGGCTGAGCGTAACATTGACAAGGTCGAGATCGCTGTGCGCGGGGTGTTTGGCACCGGTCCCTGGACCCCCGGGAGGGTTCGCACACCCCGCGCATGGTATCCCCAGAGAGGGCACACCCGGAGGAAGGCAGCGGGACAACCGGGTGGGTGCGCGAACCCGCACGGGCGGTGCAGCGTGGCCCCGAAGTAGGCTGAGCGTAACATTGACAAGGTCGAGATCGCTGTGCGCGGGGTGTTTGGGACCGGTCCCTGGACCCCCGGGAGGGTTCGCACACCCCGCGCATGGTATCCCCGGAGAGGGCACACCCGGAGGAAGGCAGCGGGACCACCGGGTGGGTGCGCGAACCCGCACGGGCGGTGCAGCGTGGCCCCGAAGTAGGCTGAGCGTAACATTGACAAGGTCGAGATCGCTGTGCGCGGGATGTTTGGGACCGGTCCCTGGACCCCCGGGAGGGTTCGCACACCCCGCGCATGGTATCCCCGGAGAGGGCACACCCGGAGGAAGGCAGCGGGACCACCGGGTGGGTGCGCGAACCCGCACGGGCGGTGCAGCGTGGCCCCGAAGTAGGCTGAGCGTAACATTGACAAGGTCGAGATCGCTGTGCGCGGGGTGTTTGGCACCGGTTCCTGGACCCCCGGGAGGGTTCGCACACCCCGCGCATGGTATCCCCGGAGAGGGCACACCCGGAGGAAGGCAGCGGGACCACCGGGTGGGTGCGCGAACCCGCACGGGCGGTGCAGCGTGGCCCCGAAGTAGGCTGAGCGTAACATTGACAAGGTCGAGATCGCTGTGCGCGGGGTGTTTGGCACCGGTTCCTGGACCCCCGGGAGGGTTCGCACACCCCGCGCATGGTATCCCCGGAGAGGGCACACCCGGAGGAAGGCAGCGGGACCACCGGGTGGGTGCGCGAACCCGCACGGGCGGTGCAGCGTGGCCCCGAAGTAGGCTGAGCGTAACATTGACAAGGTCGGGATCGCTGTGCGCGGGGTGTTTGGCACCGGTCCCTGGACCCCCGGGAGGGTTCGCACACCCCGCGCATGGTATCCCCGGAGAGGGCACACCCGGAGGAAGGCAGCGGGACCACCGGGTGGGTGCGCGAACCCGCACGGGCGGTGCAGCGTGGCCCCGAAGTAGGCTGAGCGTAACATTGACAAGGTCGAGATCGCTGTGCGCGGGGTGTTTGGCACCGGTCCCTGGACCCCCGGGAGGGTTCGCACACCCCGCGCATGGTATCCCCGGAGAGGGCACACCCGGAGGAAGGCAGCGGGACCACCGGGTGGGTGCGCGAACCCGCACGGGCGGTGCAGCGTGGCCCCGAAGTAGGCTGAGCGTAACATTGACAAGGTCGAGATCGCTGTGCGCGGGGTGTTTGGCACCGGTCCCTGGACCCCCGGGAGGGTTCGCACACCCCGCGCATGGTATCCCCGGAGAGGGCACACCCGGAGGAAGGCAGCGGGACCACCGGGTGGGTGCGCGAACCCGCACGGGCGGTGCAGCGTGGCCCCGAAGTAGGCTGAGCGTAACATTGACAAGGTCGAGATCGCTGTGCGCGGGGTGTTTGGCACCGGTCCCTGGACCCCCGGGAGGGTTCGCACACCCCGCGCATGGTATCCCCGGAGAGGGCACACCCGGAGGAAGGCAGCGGGACCACCGGGTGGGTGCGCGAACCCGCACGGGCGGTGCAGCGTGGCCCCGAAGTAGGCTGAGCGTAACATTGACAAGGTCGAGATCGCTGTGTGCGGGGTGTTTGGGACCGGTCCCTGGACCCCCGGGAGGGGTCGCACACCCCGCGCATGGTATCCCCGGATAGGGCACACCCGGAGGAAGGCAGCGGGACCACCGGGTGGGTGCGCGAACCCGCACGGGCGGTGCAGCGTGGCCCCGAAGTAGGCTGAGCGTAACATTGACAAGGTCGAGATCGCTGTGCGCGGGGTGTTTGGGACCGGTCCCTGGACCCCCGGGAGGGTTCGCACACCCCGCGCATGATATCCCCGGAGAGGGCACACCCGGAGGAAGGCAGCGGGACCACCGGGTGGGTGCGCGAACCCGCACGGGCGGTGCAGCGTGGCCCCGAAGTAGGCTGAGCGTAACATTGACAAGGTCGAGATCGCTGTGCGCGGGGTGTTTGGCACCGGTCCTTGAACCCCCGGGAGGGTTCGCACACCCCGCGCATGGTATCCCCGGAGAGGGCACACCCGGAGGAAGGCAGCGGGACCACCGGGTGGGTGCGCGAACCCGCACGGGCGGTGCAGCGTGGCCCCGAAGTAGGCTGAGCGTAACATTGACAAGGTCGAGATCGCTGTGCGCGGGGTGTTTGGCACCGGTTCCTGGACCCCCGGGAGGGTTCGCACACCCCGCGCATGGTATCCCCGGAGAGGGCACACCCGGAGGAAGGCAGCGGGACCACCGGGTGGGTGCGCGAACCCGCACGGGCGGTGCAGCGTGGCCCCGAAGTAGGCTGAGCGTAACATTGACAAGGTCGAGATCGCTGTGCGCGGGGTGTTTGGCACCGGTCCCTGGACCCCCGGGAGGGTTCGCACACCCCGCGCATGGTATCCCCGGAGAGGGCACACCCGGAGGAAGGCAGCGGGACCACCGGGTGGGTGCGCGAATCCGCACGGGCGGTGCAGCGTGGCCCCGAAGTAGGCTGAGCGTAACATTGACAAGGTCGAGATCGCTGTGCGCGGGGTGTTTGGCACCGGTTCCTGGACCCCCGGGAGGGTTCGCACACCCCGCGCATGGTATCCCCGGAGAGGGCACACCCGGAGGAAGGCAGCGGGACCACCGGGTGGGTGCGCGAACCCGCACGGGCGGTGCAGCGTGGCCCCGAAGTAGGCTGAGCGTAACATTGACAAGGTCGAGATCGCTGTGCGCGGGGTGTTTGGCACCGGTCCCTGGACCCCCGGGAGGGTTCGCACACCCCGCGCATGGTATCCCCGGAGAGGGCACACCCGGAGGAAGGCAGCGGGACCACCGGGTGGGTGCGCGAACCCGCACGGGCGGTGCAGCGTGGCCCCGAAGTAGGCTGAGCGTAACATTGACAAGGTCGAGATCGCTGTGCGCGGGGTGTTTGGCACCGGTCCCTGGACCCCCGGGAGGGTTCGCACACCCCGCGCATGGTATCCCCGGAGAGGGCACACCCGGAGGAAGGCAGCGGGACCACCGGGTGGGTGCGCGAACCCGCACGGGCGGTGCAGCGTGGCCCCGAAGTAGGCTGAGCGTAACATTGACAAGGTCGAGATCGCTGTGTGCGGGGTGTTTGGGACCGGTCCCTGGACCCCCGGGAGGGGTCGCACACCCCGCGCATGGTATCCCCGGATAGGGCACACCCGGAGGAAGGCAGCGGGACCACCGGGTGGGTGCGCGAACCCGCACGGGCGGTGCAGCGTGGCCCCGAAGTAGGCTGAGCGTAACATTGACAAGGTCGAGATCGCTGTGCGCGGGGTGTTTGGGACCGGTCCCTGGACCCCCGGGAGGGTTCGCACACCCCGCGCATGATATCCCCGGAGAGGGCACACCCGGAGGAAGGCAGCGGGACCACCGGGTGGGTGCGCGAACCCGCACGGGCGGTGCAGCGTGGCCCCGAAGTAGGCTGAGCGTAACATTGACAAGGTCGAGATCGCTGTGCGCGGGGTGTTTGGCACCGGTCCCTGGACCCCCGGGAGGGTTCGCACACCCCGCGCATGGTATCCCCGGAGAGGGCACACCCGGAGGAAGGCAGCGGGACCACCGGGTGGGTGCGCGAACCCGCACGGGCGGTGCAGCGTGGCCCCGAAGTAGGCTGAGCGTAACATTGACAAGGTCGAGATCGCTGTGCGCGGGGTGTTTGGCACCGGTCCCTGGACCCCCGGGAGGGTTCGCACACCCCGCGCATGGTATCCCCAGAGAGGGCACACCCGGAGGAAGGCAGCGGGACCACCGGGTGGGTGCGCGAACCCGCACGGGCGGTGCAGCGTGGCCCCGAAGTAGGCTGAGCGTAACATTGACAAGGTCGAGATCGCTGTGCGCGGGGTGTTTGGGACCGGTCCCTGGACCCCCGGGAGGGTTCGCACACCCCGCGCATGGTATCCCCGGAGAGGGCACACCCGGAGGAAGGCAGCGGGACCACCGGGTGGGTGCGCGAACCCGCACGGGCGGTGCAGCGTGGCCCCGAAGTAGGCTGAGCGTAACATTGACAAGGTCGAGATCGCTGTGCGCGGGGTGTTTGGGACCGGTCCCTGGACCTCCGGGAGGGTTCGCACACCCCGCGCATGGTATCCCCAGAGAGGGCACACCCGGAGGAAGGCAGCGGGACCACCGGGTGGGTGCGCGAACCCGCACGGGCGGTGCAGCGTGGCCCCGAAGTAGGCTGAGCGTAACATTGACAAGGTCGAGATCGCTGTGCGCGGGGTGTTTGGGACCGGTCCCTGGACCCCCGGGAGGGTTCGCACACCCCGCGCATGGTATCCCCGGAGAGGGCACACCCGGAGGAAGGCAGCGGGACCACCGGGTGGGTGCGCGAACCCGCACGGGCGGTGCAGCGTGGCCCCGAAGTAGGCTGAGCGTAACATTGACAAGGTCGAGATCGCTGTGTGCGGGGTGTTTGGGACCGGTCCCTGGACCCCCGGGAGGGTTCGCACACCCCGCGCATGGTATCCCCGGATAGGGCACACCCGGAGGAAGGCAGCGGGACCACCGGGTGGGTGCGCGAACCCGTACGGGCGGTGCAGCGTGGCCCCGAAGTAGGCTGAGCGTAACATTGACAAGGTCGAGATCGCTGTGCGCGGGGTGTTTGGCACCGGTCCCTGGACCCCCGGGAGGGTTCGCACACCCCGCGCATGGTATCCCCGGAGAGGGCACACCCGGAGGAAGGCAGCGGGACCACCGGGTTGGTGCGCGAACCCGCACGGGCGGTGCAGCGTGGCCCCGAAGTAGGCTGAGCGTAACATTGACAAGGTCGAGATCGCTGTGCGCGGGGTGTTTGGCACCGGTCCCTGGACCCCCGGGAGGCTTCGCCCACCCCGCGCATGGTATCCCCGGAGAGGGCACACCCGGAGGAAGGCAGCGGGACCACCGGGCGGGTGCGCGAACCCGCACGGGCGGTGCAGCGTGGCCCCGAAGTAGGCTGAGCGTAACATTGACAAGGTCGAGATCGCTGTGCGCGGGGTGTTTGGCACCGGTCCCTGGACCCCCGGGAGGGTTCGCACACCCCGCGCATGGTATCCCCAGAGAGGGCACACCCGGAGGAAGGCAGCGGGACAACCGGGTGGGTGCGCGAACCCGCACGGGCGGTGCAGCGTGGCCCCGAAGTAGGCTGAGCGTAACATTGACAAGGTCGAGATCGCTGTGCGCGGGGTGTTTGGGACCGGTCCCTGGACCCCCGGGAGGGTTCGCACACCCCGCGCATGGTATCCCCGGAGAGGGCACACCCGGAGGAAGGCAGCGGGACCACCGGGTGGGTGCGCGAACCCGCACGGGCGGTGCAGCGTGGCCCCGAAGTAGGCTGAGCGTAACATTGACAAGGTCGAGATCGCTGTGCGCGGGATGTTTGGGACCGGTCCCTGGACCCCCGGGAGGGTTCGCACACCCCGCGCATGGTATCCCCGGAGAGGGCACACCCGGAGGAAGGCAGCGGGACCACCGGGTGGGTGCGCGAACCCGCACGGGCGGTGCAGCGTGGCCCCGAAGTAGGCTGAGCGTAACATTGACAAGGTCGAGATCGCTGTGCGCGGGGTGTTTGGCACCGGTTCCTGGACCCCCGGGAGGGTTCGCACACCCCGCGCATGGTATCCCCGGAGAGGGCACACCCGGAGGAAGGCAGCGGGACCACCGGGTGGGTGCGCGAACCCGCACGGGCGGTGCAGCGTGGCCCCGAAGTAGGCTGAGCGTAACATTGACAAGGTCGAGATCGCTGTGCGCGGGGTGTTTGGCACCGGTTCCTGGACCCCCGGGAGGGTTCGCACACCCCGCGCATGGTATCCCCGGAGAGGGCACACCCGGAGGAAGGCAGCGGGACCACCGGGTGGGTGCGCGAACCCGCACGGGCGGTGCAGCGTGGCCCCGAAGTAGGCTGAGCGTAACATTGACAAGGTCGGGATCGCTGTGCGCGGGGTGTTTGGCACCGGTCCCTGGACCCCCGGGAGGGTTCGCACACCCCGCGCATGGTATCCCCGGAGAGGGCACACCCGGAGGAAGGCAGCGGGACCACCGGGTGGGTGCGCGAACCCGCACGGGCGGTGCAGCGTGGCCCCGAAGTAGGCTGAGCGTAACATTGACAAGGTCGAGATCGCTGTGCGCGGGGTGTTTGGCACCGGTCCCTGGACCCCCGGGAGGGTTCGCACACCCCGCGCATGGTATCCCCGGAGAGGGCACACCCGGAGGAAGGCAGCGGGACCACCGGGTGGGTGCGCGAACCCGCACGGGCGGTGCAGCGTGGCCCCGAAGTAGGCTGAGCGTAACATTGACAAGGTCGAGATCGCTGTGCGCGGGGTGTTTGGCACCGGTCCCTGGACCCCCGGGAGGGTTCGCACACCCCGCGCATGGTATCCCCGGAGAGGGCACACCCGGAGGAAGGCAGCGGGACCACCGGGTGGGTGCGCGAACCCGCACGGGCGGTGCAGCGTGGCCCCGAAGTAGGCTGAGCGTAACATTGACAAGGTCGAGATCGCTGTGCGCGGGGTGTTTGGCACCGGTCCCTGGACCCCCGGGAGGGTTCGCACACCCCGCGCATGGTATCCCCGGAGAGGGCACACCCGGAGGAAGGCAGCGGGACCACCGGGTGGGTGCGCGAACCCGCACGGGCGGTGCAGCGTGGCCCCGAAGTAGGCTGAGCGTAACATTGACAAGGTCGAGATCGCTGTGTGCGGGGTGTTTGGGACCGGTCCCTGGACCCCCGGGAGGGGTCGCACACCCCGCGCATGGTATCCCCGGATAGGGCACACCCGGAGGAAGGCAGCGGGACCACCGGGTGGGTGCGCGAACCCGCACGGGCGGTGCAGCGTGGCCCCGAAGTAGGCTGAGCGTAACATTGACAAGGTCGAGATCGCTGTGCGCGGGGTGTTTGGGACCGGTCCCTGGACCCCCGGGAGGGTTCGCACACCCCGCGCATGATATCCCCGGAGAGGGCACACCCGGAGGAAGGCAGCGGGACCACCGGGTGGGTGCGCGAACCCGCACGGGCGGTGCAGCGTGGCCCCGAAGTAGGCTGAGCGTAACATTGACAAGGTCGAGATCGCTGTGCGCGGGGTGTTTGGCACCGGTCCTTGAACCCCCGGGAGGGTTCGCACACCCCGCGCATGGTATCCCCGGAGAGGGCACACCCGGAGGAAGGCAGCGGGACCACCGGGTGGGTGCGCGAACCCGCACGGGCGGTGCAGCGTGGCCCCGAAGTAGGCTGAGCGTAACATTGACAAGGTCGAGATCGCTGTGCGCGGGGTGTTTGGCACCGGTTCCTGGACCCCCGGGAGGGTTCGCACACCCCGCGCATGGTATCCCCGGAGAGGGCACACCCGGAGGAAGGCAGCGGGACCACCGGGTGGGTGCGCGAACCCGCACGGGCGGTGCAGCGTGGCCCCGAAGTAGGCTGAGCGTAACATTGACAAGGTCGAGATCGCTGTGCGCGGGGTGTTTGGCACCGGTCCCTGGACCCCCGGGAGGGTTCGCACACCCCGCGCATGGTATCCCCGGAGAGGGCACACCCGGAGGAAGGCAGCGGGACCACCGGGTGGGTGCGCGAATCCGCACGGGCGGTGCAGCGTGGCCCCGAAGTAGGCTGAGCGTAACATTGACAAGGTCGAGATCGCTGTGCGCGGGGTGTTTGGCACCGGTTCCTGGACCCCCGGGAGGGTTCGCACACCCCGCGCATGGTATCCCCGGAGAGGGCACACCCGGAGGAAGGCAGCGGGACCACCGGGTGGGTGCGCGAACCCGCACGGGCGGTGCAGCGTGGCCCCGAAGTAGGCTGAGCGTAACATTGACAAGGTCGAGATCGCTGTGCGCGGGGTGTTTGGCACCGGTCCCTGGACCCCCGGGAGGGTTCGCACACCCCGCGCATGGTATCCCCGGAGAGGGCACACCCGGAGGAAGGCAGCGGGACCACCGGGTGGGTGCGCGAACCCGCACGGGCGGTGCAGCGTGGCCCCGAAGTAGGCTGAGCGTAACATTGACAAGGTCGAGATCGCTGTGCGCGGGGTGTTTGGCACCGGTCCCTGGACCCCCGGGAGGGTTCGCACACCCCGCGCATGGTATCCCCGGAGAGGGCACACCCGGAGGAAGGCAGCGGGACCACCGGGTGGGTGCGCGAACCCGCACGGGCGGTGCAGCGTGGCCCCGAAGTAGGCTGAGCGTAACATTGACAAGGTCGAGATCGCTGTGCGCGGGGTGTTTGGGACCGGTCCCTGGACCCCCGGGAGGCTTCGCCCACCCCGCGCATGGTATCCCCGGAGAGGGCACACCCGGAGGAAGGCAGCGGGACCACCGGGTGGGTGCGCGAACCCGCACGGGCGGTGCAGCGTGGCCCCGAAGTAGGCTGAGCGTAACATTGACAAGGTCGAGATCGCTGTGCGCGGGGTGTTTGGGACCGGTCCCTGGACCCCCGGGAGGCTTCGCCCACCCCGCGCATGGTATCCCCGGAGAGGGCACACCCGGAGGAAGGCAGCGGGACCACCGGGTGGGTGCGCGAACCCGCACGGGCGGTGCAGCGTGGCCCCGAAGTAGGCTGAGCGTAACATTGACAAGGTCGAGATCGCTGTGCGCGGGGTGTTTGGGACCGGTCCCTGGACCCCCGGGAGGGGTCGCACACCCCGCGCATGGTATCCCCGGATAGGGCACACCCGGAGGAAGGCAGCGGGACCACCGGGTGGGTGCGCGAACCCGCACGGGCGGTGCAGCGTGGCCCCGAAGTAGGCTGAGCGTAACATTGACAAGGTCGAGATCGCTGTGCGCGGGGTGTTTGGCACCGGTCCCTGGACCCCCGGGAGGGTTCGCACACCCCGCGCATGGTATCCCCGGAGAGGGCACACCCGGAGGAAGGCAGCGGGACCACCGGGTGGGTGCGCGAACCCGCACGGGCGGTGCAGCGTGGCCCCGAAGTAGGCTGAGCGTAACATTGACAAGGTCGAGATCGCTGTGCGCGGGGTGTTTGGCACCGGTCCCTGGACCCCCGGGAGGCTTCGCCCACCCCGCGCATGGTATCCCCGGAGAGGGCACACCCGGAGGAAGGCAGCGGGACCACCGGGTGGGTGCGCGAACCCGCACGGGCGGTGCAGCGTGGCCCCGAAGTAGGCTGAGCGTAACATTGACAAGGTCGAGATCGCTGTGCGCGGGGTGTTTGGCACCGGTCCCTGGACCCCCGGGAGGGTTCGCACACCCCGCGCATGGTATCCCCAGAGAGGGCACACCCGGAGGAAGGCAGCGGGACAACCGGGTGGGTGCGCGAACCCGCACGGGCGGTGCAGCGTGGCCCCGAAGTAGGCTGAGCGTAACATTGACAAGGTCGAGATCGCTGTGCGCGGGGTGTTTGGCACCGGTCCCTGGACCCCCGGGAGGGTTCGCACACCCCGCGCATGGTATCCCCGGAGAGGGCACACCCGGAGGAAGGCAGCGGGACCACCGGGTGGGTGCGCGAACCCGCACGGGCGGTGCAGCGTGGCCCCGAAGTAGGCTGAGCGTAACATTGACAAGGTCGAGATCGCTGTGCGCGGGGTGTTTGGCACCGGTCCCTGGACCCCCGGGAGGGTTCGCACACCCCGCGCATGGTATCCCCGGAGAGGGCACACCCGGAGGAAGGCAGCGGGACCACCGGGTGGGTGCGCGAACCCGCACGGGCGGTGCAGCGTGGCCCCGAAGTAGGCTGAGCGTAACATTGACAAGGTCGAGATCGCTGTGCGCGGGGTGTTTGGCACCGGTCCCTGGACCCCCGGGAGGGTTCGCACACCCCGCGCATGGTATCCCCGGAGAGGGCACACCCGGAGGAAGGCAGCGGGACCACCGGGTGGGTGCGCGAACCCGCACGGGCGGTGCAGCGTGGCCCCGAAGTAGGCTGAGCGTAACATTGACAAGGTCGAGATCGCTGTGCGCGGGGTGTTTGGCACCGGTCCCTGGACCCCCGGGAGGGTTCGCACACCCCGCGCATGGTATCCCCGGAGAGGGCACACCCGGAGGAAGGCAGCGGGACCACCGGGTGGGTGCGCGAACCCGCACGGGCGGTGCAGCGTGGCCCCGAAGTAGGCTGAGCGTAACATTGACAAGGTCGAGATCGCTGTGTGCGGGGTGTTTGGGACCGGTCCCTGGACCCCCGGGAGGGGTCGCACACCCCGCGCATGGTATCCCCGGATAGGGCACACCCGGAGGAAGGCAGCGGGACCACCGGGTGGGTGCGCGAACCCGCACGGGCGGTGCAGCGTGGCCCCGAAGTAGGCTGAGCGTAACATTGACAAGGTCGAGATCGCTGTGCGCGGGGTGTTTGGGACCGGTCCCTGGACCCCCGGGAGGGTTCGCACACCCCGCGCATGATATCCCCGGAGAGGGCACACCCGGAGGAAGGCAGCGGGACCACCGGGTGGGTGCGCGAACCCGCACGGGCGGTGCAGCGTGGCCCCGAAGTAGGCTGAGCGTAACATTGACAAGGTCGAGATCGCTGTGCGCGGGGTGTTTGGCACCGGTCCTTGAACCCCCGGGAGGGTTCGCACACCCCGCGCATGGTATCCCCGGAGAGGGCACACCCGGAGGAAGGCAGCGGGACCACCGGGTGGGTGCGCGAACCCGCACGGGCGGTGCAGCGTGGCCCCGAAGTAGGCTGAGCGTAACATTGACAAGGTCGAGATCGCTGTGCGCGGGGTGTTTGGCACCGGTTCCTGGACCCCCGGGAGGGTTCGCACACCCCGCGCATGGTATCCCCGGAGAGGGCACACCCGGAGGAAGGCAGCGGGACCACCGGGTGGGTGCGCGAACCCGCACGGGCGGTGCAGCGTGGCCCCGAAGTAGGCTGAGCGTAACATTGACAAGGTCGAGATCGCTGTGTGCGGGGTGTTTGGCACCGGTCCCTGGACCCCCGGGAGGGTTCGCACACCCCGCGCATGGTATCCCCGGAGAGGGCACACCCAGAGGAAGGCAGCGGCACCGGCGGGCGGGTGTGCGGACCCCGTCGGGACGCACGACAGTGCTTCAGGCCGACCTTCTTAGGCTGAGCGACAAAGTCCCGATTGACGTGTGTGTCCCTGTGCCCAGGCAGGGTGCACCGTCCTTGGGCACAGGATCGTCGACGCGGACCCCCCCCGCGGCGGGGAAGGGGAAGCGTCGACATATTCGACATAGTCGAGCGAGTACGACGTCCGGTCGGCCGAGGGCCCCCGATGCCCCTGGACCCCCCCCGGGGTGGGCCAGACGGAAAAATGTCAAAGTCTGGTTGTCGGCCAGGGGTAAGTGTGTGTCCCTGTGCCCAGGCAGGGTGCACCGAACCCGGGCGAGGCCTCCGAAAGGCTCCCCTGACGGACTTCCAGGCCTCGGGACATTTGAGAAGGATCAAGGGCGGGAGGCGCGGGTCCCTGTACCCAGGCAGGGCGCGCTATCCTTGGGCAAAGGATCGTCGACGCGGACCCCCCCGCGGCGGGGAAGGGGAAGCGTCGACATATTCGACATAGTCGAGCGAGTACGACGTCCGGTCGGCCGAGGGCCCCCGATGCCCCTGGACCCCCCCCCCCGGGGTGGGCCAGACGGAAAAATGTCAAAGTCTGGTTGTCGGCCAGGGGTAAGTGTGTGTCCCTGTGCCCAGGCAGGGTGCACCGAACCCGGGCGAGGCCTCCGGAAGGGTCCCCTGACAGACCTCCAGGCCTCGGGACTTTTGACAGAGAACCAGGGCGGGAGGCGCGGGTCCCTGTACCCAGGCAGGGCGCGCCATCCTTGGGCACAGGATCGTCGACGCGGACCCCCCCGCGGCGGGGAAGGGGAAGCGTCGACATATTCGACATAGTCGAGCGAGTACGACGTCCGGTCGGCCGAGGGCCCCCGATGCCCCTGGACCCCCCCCCCCCCCCCCCGGGGTGGGCCAGACGGAAAAATGTCAAAGTCTGGTTGTCGGCCAGGGGTAAGTGTGTGTCCCTGTGCCCAGGCAGGGTGCACCGAACCCGGGCGAGGCCTCCGGAAGGCTCCCCTGACGGACTTCCAGGCCTCGGGACATTTGAGAAGGATCAAGGGCGGGAGGCGCGGGTCCCTGTACCCAGGCAGGGCGCGCTATCCTTGGGCAAAGGATCGTCGACGCGGACCCCCCCGCGGCGGGGAAGGGGAAGCGTCGACATATTCGACATAGTCGAGCGAGTACGACGTCCGGTCGGCCGAGAGCCCCCGATGCCCCCGGGGTGGTGCCGACGCGCCAACCCGGAGTCAAGAGGGAAAATGTTAAAAGTCGGGTGGTTGGCCCGTGGGAAGTGTGTGTCCCTGTGCCCAGGCAGGGTGCACTGAACCCGGGCAAGTCATCTGGAAGGGTCCCCTGACAGACCTCCAGACATGATGATTATCTCAAAACTGAGAACCACTATGAGATCGTATTTGAAAGCCGAATCCAGGCGACAGTTCCATGAGCTGGGCATGTCGGAGTGGTACGCTTTCATAAAAGTGTATCACAGCATAGCGACCGGGTATCTTAGAACGGCCTCCTGTGCCAGAGAGCTGGGACGTCGAGCGAGTCGAGCCAGTCTGGCGGGCGGTCCGCCGAGGGTGCCCGTCCCCCCGGACCCCCCCAGTGTGGGCCAGACAGAAAATGTCAAAGTCCGGTTGTCGGCCAGGGGTAAGTGTGTGTCCCTGTGCCCAGGCAGGGTGCACCGAACCCGGGCGAGGCCTCCGGAAGGGTCCCCTGATGGACTTCCAGGCTTTGGAACATTTGAGAGAGATCAAGGGCGGGAGGCGCGGGTCCCTGTACCCAGGCAGGGCGCGCTATCCTTGGGCACAAGATCGTCGACGCGGACCCCCCCGCGGCGGGGAAGGGGAAGCGTCGACATATTCGACATAGTCGAGCGAGTACGACGTCCGGTCGGCCGAGGGCCCCCGATGCCCCTGGACCCCCCCCCGGGGTGGGCCAGACGGAAAAATGTCAAAGTCTGGTTGTCGGCCAGGGGTAAGTGTGTGTCCCTGTGCCCAGGCAGGGTGCACCGAACCCGGGCGAGGCCTCCGAAAGGCTCCCCTGACGGACTTCCAGGCCTCGGGACATTTGAGAAGGATCAAGGGCGGGAGGCGCGGGTCCCTGTACCCAGGCAGGGCGCGCTATCCTTGGGCAAAGGATCGTCGACGCGGACCCCCCCGCGGCGGGGAAGGGGAAGCGTCGACATATTCGACATAGTCGAGCGAGTACGACGTCCGGTCGGCCGAGGGCCCCCGATGCCCCTGGACCCCCCCCCCCCCGGGGTGGGCCAGACGGAAAAATGTCAAAGTCTGGTTGTCGGCCAGGGGTAAGTGTGTGTCCCTGTGCCCAGGCAGGGTGCACCGAACCCGGGCGAGGCCTCCGGAAGGGTCCCCTGACAGACCTCCAGGCCTCGGGACTTTTGACAGAGAACCAGGGCGGGAGGCGCGGGTCCCTGTACCCAGGCAGGGCGCGCTATCCTTGGGCACAGGATCGTCGACGCGGACCCCCCCGCGGCGGGGAAGGGGAAGCGTCGACATATTCGACATAGTCGAGCGAGTACGACGTCCGGTCGGACGAGGGCCCCCGATGCCCCTGGACCCCCCCCCCCCCCCCCCCTCCGGGGTGGGCCAGACGGAAAAATGTCAAAGTCTGGTTGTCGGCCAGGGGTAAGTGTGTGTCCCTGTGCCCAGGCAGGGTGCACCGAACCCGGGCGAGGCCTCCGGAAGGCTCCCCTGACGGACTTCCAGGCCTCGGGACATTTGAGAAGGATCAAGGGCGGGAGGCGCGGGTCCCTGTACCCAGGCAGGGCGCGCCATCCTTGGGCAAAGGATCGTCGACGCGGACCCCCCCGCGGCGGGGAAGGGGAAGCGTCGACATATTCGACATAGTCGAGCGAGTACGAAGTCCGGTCGGCCGAGGGCCCCCGATGCCCCTGGACCCCCCCCCCCGGGGTGGGCCAGACGGAAAAATGTCAAAGTCTGGTTGTCGGCCAGGGGTAAGTGTGTGTCCCTGTGCCCAGGCAGGGTGCACCGAACCCGGACGAGGCCTCCGGAAGGCTCCCCTGACGGACTTCCAGGCCTCGGGACATTTGAGAAGGATCAAGGGCGGGAGGCGCGGGTCCCTGTACCCAGGCAGGGCGCGCCATCCTTGGGCAAAGGATCGTCGACGCGGACCCCCCCGCGGCGGGGAAGGGGAAGCGTCGACATATTCGACATAGTCGAGCGA
>NW_026608850.1:405000-410000 GCF_029499605.1 Hyla sarda | reverse complement strand
ACTCTTCCCGAGTAAGCTGTCGCCGAAGGACGGGGGTAGAAGGGAAGCACGCGGTACCCCAAAGAGGACACCGGGAGGCGCCAGCGTTCAGCGAGGAGCCGCTTCCCGAGAAGGGGGACGAGCCTGCCGGCTTACCCGGGCCAGGGTGCACCCTTCCCGGGTACTCTCTTCCGGGAGGCCCCCGGCGGGACCTCCGGGGGGGGGGGTGGGGGGGGGGGGGAAACGGCCAAGGTCCCCCGGGCCCGGTTCTCCGCAGGGGGAGGAGGCATGGCACGAGCCCGGGCCTCGGCGAGCCTTCCCCGGGCAAGGGCTCCGGGGAAGGCGGCGTTGGAAACTTGAGAGAGTTTGGAGGGCCAGTCTCGCACGCTAGAGCAAGGTTGCCCTGAGCATAAAATTGAGAAAAAATAAAATAAAAATTCCGCAGAGGTGGGGGGAGAGGTGGTCAGACTACCCGAGGAGGGCGCACCATAGCCGGGTATGCCCCCGCGGAGGGTCCCCTGTGAGACTTCCGGTGGGACTTTGAAAGAAAAAAAAAAATAAAATAAAATCAAAGCCCCCCCCCCTGGTTCTCTCGAGGGCACCCGGCCGGACGACTACCCGAGGAGGGCTCACCTCCCCTGGGCAAGGTCTCCGGAAGGGTCACCCGGACGACTTCCAGGCCTGACGATTATCTCGAAACCGAGAACCGCTATGAGAACAGATTCGAAGGCCGTATCCGGGTGACAGTTCCACGAGTCGGGCATGACAGAGTGGCACGCGTTCATAAAACTGCATAGCAGCATGGCGACCGGCGACCTCAGAACGGCCACCTGCCTGGGGATAGCAGGAGAGCGAGAAGCACGGCTGCTCTCTCGGGGTACGCCAGGGCCGAGCGCGGGCTCGCCTGCGGAAGAACCCCTGCCTTCTCCCACGGTGAATTCCGGGGGGGGGGGGGGGAGACGGGGCCGGTTCACGTACCCGACCCGGGGCTTGCGCGGTCCCCGGGCAAAGCCTCCGGAAGGGTCCCCTTACACGCACAGACCCGGAGAGGCTAAAAGGGCGGGAGGCGCGGGTCCCTGTACCCAGGCAGGGCGCGCCGTCCTTGGGAACAGGATGGGCGACACGTACCCCTGACAGAATACGAGTCCCGGCTGTCAGCCCTGGGGGAGTCGTGAGTCCCTGTGCCCAGGCAGGGTCCACCGAACTCGGGCAATGCCTCTGGAAGGGTCCCCTGACGGACTTCCAGGCCTCGGGACATTTGAGAAGGATCAAGGGCGGGAGGCGCGGGTCCCTGTACCCAGGCAGGGCGCGCTATCCTTCGGCAAAGGATCGTCGACGCGGACCCCCCCGCGGCGGGGAAGGGGAAGCGTCGACATATTCGACATAGTCGAGCGAGTACGACGTCCGGTCGGCCGAGGGCCCCCGATGCCCCTGGACCCCCCCCCCCCCCGGGGTGGGCCAGACGGAAAAATGTCAAAGTCTGGTTGTCGGCCAGGGGTAAGTGTGTGTCCCTGTGCCCAGGCAGGGTGCACCGAACCCGGGCGAGGCCTCCGGAAGGGTCCCCTGACAGACCTCCAGGCCTCGGGACTTTTGACAGAGAACCAGGGCGGGAGGCGCGGGTCCCTGTACCCAGGCAGGGCGCGCTATCCTTGGGCACAGGATCGTCGACGCGGACCCCCCCGCGGCGGGGAAGGGGAAGCGTCGACATATTCGACATAGTCGAGCGAGTACGACGTCCGGTCGGACGAGGGCCCCCGATGCCCCTGGACCCCCCCCCCCCCCCCCCCCTCCGGGGTGGGCCAGACGGAAAAATGTCAAAGTCTGGTTGTCGGCCAGGGGTAAGTGTGTGTCCCTGTGCCCAGGCAGGGTGCACCGAACCCGGGCGAGGCCTCCGGAAGGCTCCCCTGACGGACTTCCAGGCCTCGGGACATTTGAGAAGGATCAAGGGCGGGAGGCGCGGGTCCCTGTACCCAGGCAGGGCGCGCTATCCTTGGGCAAAGGATCGTCGACGCGGACCCCCCCGCGGCGGGGAAGGGGAAGCGTCGACATATTCGACATAGTCGAGCGAGTACGACGTCCGGTCGGCCGAGAGCCCCCGATGCCCCCGGGGTGGTGCCGACGCGCCAACCCGGAGTCAAGAGGGAAAATGTTAAAAGTCGGGTGGTTGGCCCGTGGGAAGTGTGTGTCCCTGTGCCCAGGCAGGGTGCACTGAACCCGGGCAAGTCATCTGGAAGGGTCCCCTGACAGACCTCCAGACATGATGATTATCTCAAAACTGAGAACCACTATGAGATCGTATTTGAAAGCCGAATCCAGGCGACAGTTCCATGAGCTGGGCATGTCGGAGTGGTACGCTTTCATAAAAGTGTATCACAGCATAGCGACCGGGTATCTTAGAACGGCCTCCTGTGCCAGAGAGCTGGGACGTCGAGCGAGTCGAGCCAGTCTGGCGGGCGGTCCGCCGAGGGTGCCCGTCCCCCCGGACCCCCCCAGTGTGGGCCAGACAGAAAATGTCAAAGTCCGGTTGTCGGCCAGGGGTAAGTGTGTGTCCCTGTGCCCAGGCAGGGTGCACCGAACCCGGGCGAGGCCTCCGGAAGGGTCCCCTGATGGACTTCCAGGCTTTGGAACATTTGAGAGAGATCAAGGGCGGGAGGCGCGGGTCCCTGTACCCAGGCAGGGCGCGCTATCCTTGGGCACAAGATCGTCGACGCGGACCCCCCCGCGGCGGGGAAGGGGAAGCGTCGACATATTCGACATAGTCGAGCGAGTACGACGTCCGGTCGGCCGAGGGCCCCCGATGCCCCTGGACCCCCCCCCGGGGTGGGCCAGACGGAAAAATGTCAAAGTCTGGTTGTCGGCCAGGGGTAAGTGTGTGTCCCTGTGCCCAGGCAGGGTGCACCGAACCCGGGCGAGGCCTCCGAAAGGCTCCCCTGACGGACTTCCAGGCCTCGGGACATTTGAGAAGGATCAAGGGCGGGAGGCGCGGGTCCCTGTACCCAGGCAGGGCGCGCTATCCTTGGGCAAAGGATCGTCGACGCGGACCCCCCCGCGGCGGGGAAGGGGAAGCGTCGACATATTCGACATAGTCGAGCGAGTACGACGTCCGGTCGGCCGAGGGCCCCCGATGCCCCTGGACCCCCCCCCCCCCGGGGTGGGCCAGACGGAAAAATGTCAAAGTCTGGTTGTCGGCCAGGGGTAAGTGTGTGTCCCTGTGCCCAGGCAGGGTGCACCGAACCCGGGCGAGGCCTCCGGAAGGGTCCCCTGACAGACCTCCAGGCCTCGGGACTTTTGACAGAGAACCAGGGCGGGAGGCGCGGGTCCCTGTACCCAGGCAGGGCGCGCTATCCTTGGGCACAGGATCGTCGACGCGGACCCCCCCGCGGCGGGGAAGGGGAAGCGTCGACATATTCGACATAGTCGAGCGAGTACGACGTCCGGTCGGACGAGGGCCCCCGATGCCCCTGGACCCCCCCCCCCCCCCCCCCTCCGGGGTGGGCCAGACGGAAAAATGTCAAAGTCTGGTTGTCGGCCAGGGGTAAGTGTGTGTCCCTGTGCCCAGGCAGGGTGCACCGAACCCGGGCGAGGCCTCCGGAAGGCTCCCCTGACGGACTTCCAGGCCTCGGGACATTTGAGAAGGATCAAGGGCGGGAGGCGCGGGTCCCTGTACCCAGGCAGGGCGCGCCATCCTTGGGCAAAGGATCGTCGACGCGGACCCCCCCGCGGCGGGGAAGGGGAAGCGTCGACATATTCGACATAGTCGAGCGAGTACGAAGTCCGGTCGGCCGAGGGCCCCCGATGCCCCTGGACCCCCCCCCCCGGGGTGGGCCAGACGGAAAAATGTCAAAGTCTGGTTGTCGGCCAGGGGTAAGTGTGTGTCCCTGTGCCCAGGCAGGGTGCACCGAACCCGGACGAGGCCTCCGGAAGGCTCCCCTGACGGACTTCCAGGCCTCGGGACATTTGAGAAGGATCAAGGGCGGGAGGCGCGGGTCCCTGTACCCAGGCAGGGCGCGCCATCCTTGGGCAAAGGATCGTCGACGCGGACCCCCCCGCGGCGGGGAAGGGGAAGCGTCGACATATTCGACATAGTCGAGCGAGTACGAAGTCCGGTCGGCCGAGGGCCCCCGATGCCCCTGGACCCCCCAGGGTGGGCCAGACGGAAAAATGTCAAAGTCTGGTTGTCGGCCAGGGGTAAGTGTGTGTCCCTGTGCCCAGGCAGGGTGCACCGAACCCGGGCGAGGCCTCCGGAAGGGTCCCCTGACAGACTTCCAGGCCTCGGGACTTTTGACAGAGAACCAGGGCGGGAGGCGCGGGTCCCTGTACCCAGGCAGGGCGCGCTATCCTTGGGCACAGGATCGTCGACGCGGACCCCCCCGCGGCGGGGAAGGGGAAGCGTCGACATATTCGACATAGTCGAGCGAGTACGACGTCCGGTCGGCCGAGGGCCCCCGATGCCCCTGGACCCCCCGGGGTGGGCCAGACGGAAAAATGTCCCCCCGGACCCCACGGAGGCGAGAGAAAAAAAGCGTCAAAGGTCTGGTTGTCGGTCAGGGGTAGGTGCGGATCCCTGTGCCCAGGAAGGTCAACCGAACCCGGACAAGGCCTCCGGAAGGGTCCCCTGACAGACTTCCAGGCCTGACGATTTTCTCGAAACTGAGAACCGCTATGAGATCGGATTTGAAAGCTGAATCCGGGCAACAGTTCCACGAGCTGGGCATGTCGGAGTGGTACGCGTTCATAAAAGTGTATCGCAGCATCGCGACCGGGTACCTTCGAACGGCCACCTGTGCCAGAGAGCTGGGACGTCGAGCGAGTCGAGCAACTTCGGCGGGCGGTCTGTCGAGGTTCCCCGGACCCCGGGGTGATGCGCGCCCGGCCTACCCCTCTTGGGACCTGAGGGGCGGAGCTAAGGGCACAATTCCACGTTTTCCACCGCGGTAGGTCCCCCGATCGATCTGGCGAGGCGCGATCCGGCGGGGAGCGGCCCCCTCGTTCGGCCGGGCTCTGGAGCCCGTGCCGGCAAG
>NW_026608850.1:390000-395000 GCF_029499605.1 Hyla sarda | reverse complement strand
GGGGGGGGAGACGGGGCCGGTTCACGTACCCGACCCGGGGCTTGCGCGGTCCCCGGGCAAAGCCTCCGGAAGGGTCCCCTTACACGCACAGACCCGGAGAGGCTAAAAGGGCGGGAGGCGCGGGTCCCTGTACCCAGGCAGGGCGCGCCGTCCTTGGGAACAGGATGGGCGACACGTACCCCTGACAGAATACGAGTCCCGGCTGTCAGCCCTGGGGGAGTCGTGAGTCCCTGTGCCCAGGCAG
The DNA here is from genome assembly GCF_029499605.1 of Hyla sarda. NCBI lineage: Eukaryota > Metazoa > Chordata > Amphibia > Anura > Hylidae > Hyla > Hyla sarda. Next base: position 394,756 of record NW_026608850.1, on the reverse strand, counting down.
GGTCCACCGAACTCGGGCAATGCCTCTGGAAGGGTCCCCTGACGGACTTCCAGGCCTCGGGACATTTGAGAAGGATCAAGGGCGGGAGGCGCGGGTCCCTGTACCCAGGCAGGGCGCGCTATCCTTCGGCAAAGGATCGTCGACGCGGACCCCCCCGCGGCGGGGAAGGGGAAGCGTCGACATATTCGACATAGTCGAGCGAGTACGACGTCCGGTCGGCCGAGGGCCCCCGATGCCCCTGGACCCCCCCCCCCCCCGGGGTGGGCCAGACGGAAAAATGTCAAAGTCTGGTTGTCGGCCAGGGGTAAGTGTGTGTCCCTGTGCCCAGGCAGGGTGCACCGAACCCGGGCGAGGCCTCCGGAAGGGTCCCCTGACAGACCTCCAGGCCTCGGGACTTTTGACAGAGAACCAGGGCGGGAGGCGCGGGTCCCTGTACCCAGGCAGGGCGCGCTATCCTTGGGCACAGGATCGTCGACGCGGACCCCCCCGCGGCGGGGAAGGGGAAGCGTCGACATATTCGACATAGTCGAGCGAGTACGACGTCCGGTCGGACGAGGGCCCCCGATGCCCCTGGACCCCCCCCCCCCCCCCCCCCTCCGGGGTGGGCCAGACGGAAAAATGTCAAAGTCTGGTTGTCGGCCAGGGGTAAGTGTGTGTCCCTGTGCCCAGGCAGGGTGCACCGAACCCGGGCGAGGCCTCCGGAAGGCTCCCCTGACGGACTTCCAGGCCTCGGGACATTTGAGAAGGATCAAGGGCGGGAGGCGCGGGTCCCTGTACCCAGGCAGGGCGCGCTATCCTTGGGCAAAGGATCGTCGACGCGGACCCCCCCGCGGCGGGGAAGGGGAAGCGTCGACATATTCGACATAGTCGAGCGAGTACGACGTCCGGTCGGCCGAGAGCCCCCGATGCCCCCGGGGTGGTGCCGACGCGCCAACCCGGAGTCAAGAGGGAAAATGTTAAAAGTCGGGTGGTTGGCCCGTGGGAAGTGTGTGTCCCTGTGCCCAGGCAGGGTGCACTGAACCCGGGCAAGTCATCTGGAAGGGTCCCCTGACAGACCTCCAGACATGATGATTATCTCAAAACTGAGAACCACTATGAGATCGTATTTGAAAGCCGAATCCAGGCGACAGTTCCATGAGCTGGGCATGTCGGAGTGGTACGCTTTCATAAAAGTGTATCACAGCATAGCGACCGGGTATCTTAGAACGGCCTCCTGTGCCAGAGAGCTGGGACGTCGAGCGAGTCGAGCCAGTCTGGCGGGCGGTCCGCCGAGGGTGCCCGTCCCCCCGGACCCCCCCAGTGTGGGCCAGACAGAAAATGTCAAAGTCCGGTTGTCGGCCAGGGGTAAGTGTGTGTCCCTGTGCCCAGGCAGGGTGCACCGAACCCGGGCGAGGCCTCCGGAAGGGTCCCCTGATGGACTTCCAGGCTTTGGAACATTTGAGAGAGATCAAGGGCGGGAGGCGCGGGTCCCTGTACCCAGGCAGGGCGCGCTATCCTTGGGCACAAGATCGTCGACGCGGACCCCCCCGCGGCGGGGAAGGGGAAGCGTCGACATATTCGACATAGTCGAGCGAGTACGACGTCCGGTCGGCCGAGGGCCCCCGATGCCCCTGGACCCCCCCCCGGGGTGGGCCAGACGGAAAAATGTCAAAGTCTGGTTGTCGGCCAGGGGTAAGTGTGTGTCCCTGTGCCCAGGCAGGGTGCACCGAACCCGGGCGAGGCCTCCGAAAGGCTCCCCTGACGGACTTCCAGGCCTCGGGACATTTGAGAAGGATCAAGGGCGGGAGGCGCGGGTCCCTGTACCCAGGCAGGGCGCGCTATCCTTGGGCAAAGGATCGTCGACGCGGACCCCCCCGCGGCGGGGAAGGGGAAGCGTCGACATATTCGACATAGTCGAGCGAGTACGACGTCCGGTCGGCCGAGGGCCCCCGATGCCCCTGGACCCCCCCCCCCCCGGGGTGGGCCAGACGGAAAAATGTCAAAGTCTGGTTGTCGGCCAGGGGTAAGTGTGTGTCCCTGTGCCCAGGCAGGGTGCACCGAACCCGGGCGAGGCCTCCGGAAGGGTCCCCTGACAGACCTCCAGGCCTCGGGACTTTTGACAGAGAACCAGGGCGGGAGGCGCGGGTCCCTGTACCCAGGCAGGGCGCGCTATCCTTGGGCACAGGATCGTCGACGCGGACCCCCCCGCGGCGGGGAAGGGGAAGCGTCGACATATTCGACATAGTCGAGCGAGTACGACGTCCGGTCGGACGAGGGCCCCCGATGCCCCTGGACCCCCCCCCCCCCCCCCCTCCGGGGTGGGCCAGACGGAAAAATGTCAAAGTCTGGTTGTCGGCCAGGGGTAAGTGTGTGTCCCTGTGCCCAGGCAGGGTGCACCGAACCCGGGCGAGGCCTCCGGAAGGCTCCCCTGACGGACTTCCAGGCCTCGGGACATTTGAGAAGGATCAAGGGCGGGAGGCGCGGGTCCCTGTACCCAGGCAGGGCGCGCTATCCTTGGGCAAAGGATCGTCGACGCGGACCCCCCCGCGGCGGGGAAGGGGAAGCGTCGACATATTCGACATAGTCGAGCGAGTACGACGTCCGGTCTGCCGAGAGCCCCCGATGCCCCCGGGGTGGTGCCGACGCGCCAACCCGGAGTCAAGAGGGAAAATGTTAAAAGTCGGGTGGTTGGCCCGTGGGAAGTGTGTGTCCCTGTGCCCAGGCAGGGTGCACTGAACCCGGGCAAGTCATCTGGAAGGGTCCCCTGACAGACCTCCAGACATGATGATTATCTCAAAACTGAGAACCACTATGAGATCGTATTTTAAAGCCGAATCCAGGCGACAGTTCCATGAGCTGGGCATGTCGGAGTGGTACGCTTTCATAAAAGTGTATCACAGCATAGCGACCGGGTATCTTAGAACGGCCTCCTGTGCCAGAGAGCTGGGACGTCGAGCGAGTCGAGCCAGTCTGGTGGGCGGTCCGCCGAGGGTGCCCGTCCCCCCGGACCCCCCCAGTGTGGGCCAGACAGAAAATGTCAAAGTCCGGTTGTCGGCCAGGGGTAAGTGTGTGTCCCTGTGCCCAGGCAGGGTGCACCGAACCCGGGCGAGGCCTCCGGAAGGGTCCCCTGACGGACTTCCAGGCTTTGGAACATTTGAGAGAGATCAAGGGCGGGAGGCGCGGGTCCCTGTACCCAGGCAGGGCGCGCTATCCTTGGGCACAAGATCGTCGACGCGGACCCCCCCGCGGCGGGGAAGGGGAAGCGTCGACATATTCGACATAGTCGAGCGAGTACGACGTCCGGTCGGCCGAGGGCCCCCGATGCCCCTGGACCCCCCCCCCGGGGTGGGCCAGACGGAAAAATGTCAAAGTCTGGTTGTCGGCCAGGGGTAAGTGTGTGTCCCTGTACCCAGGCAGGGTGCACCGAACCCGGGCGAGGCCTCCGGAAGGCTCCCCTGACGGACTTCCAGGCCTCGGGACATTTGAGAAGGATCAAGGGCGGGAGGCGCGGGTCCCTGTACCCAGGCAGGGCGCGCTATCCTTGGGCAAAGGATCGTCGACGCGGACCCCCCCGCGGCGGGGAAGGGGAAGCGTCGACATATTCGACATAGTCGAGCGAGTACGACGTCCGGTCGGCCGAGGGCCCCCGATGCCCCTGGACCCCCCCCCGGGGTGGGCCAGACGGAAAAATGTCAAAGTCTGGTTGTCGGCCAGGGGTAAGTGTGTGTCCCTGTGCCCAGGCAGGGTGCACCGAACCCGGGCGAGGCCTCCGGAAGGCTCCCCTGACGGACTTCCAGGCCTCGGGACATTTGAGAAGGATCAAGGGCGGGAGGCGCGGGTCCCTGTACCCAGGCAGGGCGCGCTATCCTTGGGCAAAGGATCGTCGACGCGGCCCTCCCGCGGCGGGGAAGGGGAAGCGTCGACATATTCGACATAGTCGAGCGAGTACGACGTCCGGTCGGCCGAGGGCCCCCGATGCCCCTGGACCCCCCCCCCGGGGTGGGCCAGACGGAAAAATGTCAAAGTCTGGTTGTCGGCCAGGGGTAAGTGTGTGTCCCTGTGCCCAGGCAGGGTGCACCGAACCCGGACGAGGCCTCCGGAAGGCTCCCCTGACGGACTTCCAGGCCTCGGGACATTTGAGAAGGATCAAGGGCGGGAGGCGCGGGTCCCTGTACCCAGGCAGGGCGCGCCATCCTTGGGCAAAGGATCGTCGACGCGGACCCCCCCGCGGCGGGGAAGGGGAAGCGTCGACATATTCGACATAGTCGAGCGAGTACGAAGTCCGGTCGGCCGAGGGCCCCCGATGCCCCTGGACCCCCCAGGGTGGGCCAGACGGAAAAATGTCAAAGTCTGGTTGTCGGCCAGGGGTAAGTGTGTGTCCCTGTGCCCAGGCAGGGTGCACCGAACCCGGGCGAGGCCTCCGGAAGGGTCCCCTGACAGACTTCCAGGCCTCGGGACTTTTGACAGAGAACCAGGGCGGGAGGCGCGGGTCCCTGTACCCAGGCAGGGCGCGCTATCCTTGGGCACAGGATCGTCGACGCGGACCCCCCCGCGGCGGGGAAGGGGAAGCGTCGACATATTCGACATAGTCGAGCGAGTACGACGTCCGGTCGGCCGAGGGCCCCCGATGCCCCTGGACCCCCCGGGGTGGGCCAGACGGAAAAATGTCCCCCCGGACCCCACGGAGGCGAGAGAAAAAAAGCGTCAAAGGTCTGGTTGTCGGTCAGGGGTAGGTGCGGATCCCTGTGCCCAGGAAGGTCAACCGAACCCGGACAAG
>NW_026608850.1:365000-380000 GCF_029499605.1 Hyla sarda | reverse complement strand
ACTTCCGGTGGGACTTTGAAAGAAAAAAAAAAATAAAATAAAATCAAAGCCCCCCCCCCTGGTTCTCTCGAGGGCACCCGGCCGGACGACTACCCGAGGAGGGCTCACCTCCCCTGGGCAAGGTCTCCGGAAGGGTCACCCGGACGACTTCCAGGCCTGACGATTATCTCGAAACCGAGAACCGCTATGAGAACAGATTCGAAGGCCGTATCCGGGTGACAGTTCCACGAGTCGGGCATGACAGAGTGGCACGCGTTCATAAAACTGCATAGCAGCATGGCGACCGGCGACCTCAGAACGGCCACCTGCCTGGGGATAGCAGGAGAGCGAGAAGCACGGCTGCTCTCTCGGGGTACGCCAGGGCCGAGCGCGGGCTCGCCTGCGGAAGAACCCCTGCCTTCTCCCACGGTGAATTCCGGGGGGGGGGGGGGGAGACGGGGCCGGTTCACGTACCCGACCCGGGGCTTGCGCGGTCCCCGGGCAAAGCCTCCGGAAGGGTCCCCTTACACGCACAGACCCGGAGAGGCTAAAAGGGCGGGAGGCGCGGGTCCCTGTACCCAGGCAGGGCGCGCCGTCCTTGGGAACAGGATGGGCGACACGTACCCCTGACAGAATACGAGTCCCGGCTGTCAGCCCTGGGGGAGTCGTGAGTCCCTGTGCCCAGGCAGGGTCCACCGAACTCGGGCAATGCCTCTGGAAGGGTCCCCCGAAAGACTTCCGGGCCTGACGATTATCTCGAAACCGAGAACCGCTATGAGAACGGATTCGAAGGCCGAATCCGGGTGACAGTTCCACGAGTCGGGCATGACAGAGTGGCACGCGTTCATAAAACTGCATAGCAGCATGGCGACCGGCTACCGCAGAACGGCCACCTGCCTGGGGATAGCAGGAGAGCGAGAAGCACGGCTGCTCTCCCGGGGTACGCCAGGGCCGAGCGTGTGCTCCCCTGCGGACGAACCTCTGCCTTCTCCCTCGGTGAATGCCGGGGGGAACGGGTCCGGTTCGCGTACCCGACCCGGGGCCGGTCGGTCCCCGGGCAAAGCCTCCGGAAGGGTCCCCTTTACACGCACAGACCCAGAGAGGCTAAAAGGGCGGGAGGCGCGGGTCCCTGTACCCAGGCAGGGCGCGCCGTCCTTGGGAAGAGTTGCAGCGGAACGGCCACCCGTGCCAGAGGGCCGGGACGTCGAGCGAGTCGAGCAACTTCGGCGGGCGGTCCGCCGAAGTCCCCCGGTCCCGGGGGTGATGCGCGCGTGCCCTGCCGGCACCCTCTTTGGACCGGAGGGGCCGAGCTATGGGCGTAATTTCTCGTTTTTTTTTCATCCTCTGAAGGTCCCTCGATCGATCTGGCGAGGCGCGATCCGGCGGGGAGCGACCCTCTCGTTCGGCCGGGCTCCGGAGCCCGTGTCGGCGAAGGCGAGAGGGTCTCGCTCCCCCTGACGCCGCATCGTGCCGGGGCTCGGGGGGGGCCCTTAGGGTATACCCCCTCCCGGCGGAACTCCCGCCGGGAAAGGGGTCGTCCCTCCCGGGAGGCGAGCTTGAGCGGCACGGAGCGGGCTCCCCCAGATGTGTCCGGAGAGAACGGCATCATTCGCAATATCCCCAGACGGTCGTTTCGACGCGCGATCCGGCGGGGACCGACCCCCTCGTCCGGCCGGGCCCCGGAGCCCGTGTCGGCGAAGGGTCTCGATCCCCCCGGTGCCGAGTCGCGCCACGGCACGGTCCGGAAGGCTATATCCGTCTTTGAAGGTCCCTCGATCGATCTAACGAAGCGCGATCCGGCAGGGAGCTAGCCACTCTGCGGAGCCCGTGTCAGTAAAGGCGAGAGGGTCCCCCTCCCCCCAGATGCCGCATCGCGCCGGTGCGGAGGCGGCGGCTGCCGCCAGATGCGCGACGAGGGGTCGGCGGTCACGAAGGGCACAGGGAGGGTGGCCGGGCGGTCCGGCAGGAAGCGCAACCGCGTCCCGGCGAGGGAGACCCAAGGCCCCAGGGCCTCTCCCCTAAGCCGCGGGCGTCGGAGTGCGCGCAGCGGGACCGCGCCTCGGCTGCCCTCCCTCGGCCTCCCTCGCGGAGGGGGGCCGAGCCGTCCCAGGAGACGCGCGAGCGGGACGGCTCCCCGACGGCCACCGTACCCCCCCGGAGAAAGGCAGCGGTACCGCCGGGCGGGTGGGCGGACCCCGTCGGGCGGCCCGGCGGAGCTCCTTCGTAGGCTGAGAGTAAAATCGAAAAAGTCCCGATCGACGTGCCCGGGGGGCTAAGCGCGGGTCCCTGCATCCCAGGCAGGGCGCGCCCACCTCGGGCACGGGATCCCGGAACCCGGAGCGGCGGAGGGGTCGGCGGTCCCGAAGGGCATAGGGAGGGGCGGCCGGGCGGTCCGGCAGGAAGCGCAACCGCGTCCAGGCGCGGGAGACCCAAGGCCCCTCGGGGTCCTCGAGGCTGCCCGCGAGACTCCGGTCCCGCGTCGGCGCGCCTCGCTCCCCGGGCCTCTCCCCTAAGCCGCGGGCGTCGGAGTGCGCGCAGCAGGACCGCACCTCGGCTGCCCTCCCTCGGCCTCCCTCGCGGAGGGGGGCCGAGCCGTCCCAGAACACGCGGGCGGGCGGGACGGCTCCCTGACGGCCACCGGACCCCGCCGAGCCCAACCCGGGCACGGGATCCTTGGAGAGCGGACACCCGGAGGAAGGCAGCGGTACCGCCGGGCGGGTGAGCAGACCCCGTCGGGCGGCCCGGCGGAGCTCCTTCGTAGGCTGAGCGTAAAATCGACAAAGTCCCGATCGGCGTGTCCCCGGGGGGCTAAGCGCGGGTCCCTGCATCCCAGGCAGGGCGCGCCCACCCCGGGCACGGGATCCCGGAACCCGGAGCGGCGGAGGGGTCGGCGGTCCCGAAGGGCATAGGGAGGGGCGGCCGGGCGGTCCGGCAGGAAGCGCAACCGCGTCCAGGCGCGGGAGACCCAAGGCCCCTCGGGGTCCTCGAGGCTGCCCGCGAGACTCCGGTCCCGCGTCGGCACGCCTCGCTCCCCGGGCCTCTCCCCTAAGCCGCGGGCGTCGGAGTGCGCGCAGCAGGACCGCACCTCGGCCGCCCTCCCTCGGCCTCCCTCGCGGAGGGGGGCCGAGCCGTCCCAGGAGACACGCGGGCGGGCGGGACGGCTCCCCGACGGCCACCGGACCCCGCCGAGCCCACCCCGGGCACGGGATCCTTGGAGAGCGGACAGCCGGAGGAAGGCAGCGGTACCGCCGGGCGGGTGGGCGGACCCCGTCGGGCGGCCCGGCGGAGCTCCTTCGTAGGCTGAGAGTAAAATTGACAAAGTCCCGATCGACGTGCCCGGGGGGCTAAGCGCGGGTCCCTGCATCCCAGGCAGGGCGCGCCCACCCCGGGCACGGTATCCCCAGAGAGGGCACACCCGGAGGAAGGCAGCGGGACCACCGGGTGGGTGCGCGAACCCGCACGGGCGGTGCAGCGTGGCCCCGAAGTAGGCTGAGCGTAACATTGACAAGGTCGAGATCGCTGTGCGCGGGGTGTTTGGGACCGGTCCCTGGACCCCCGGGAGGCTTCGCCCACCCCGCGCATGGTATCCCCGGAGAGGGCACACCCGGAGGAAGGCAGCGGGACCACCGGGTGGGTGCGCGAACCCGCACGGGCGGTGCAGCGTGGCCCCGAAGTAGGCTGAGCGTAACATTGACAAGGTCGAGATCGCTGTGCGCGGGGTGTTTGGGACCGGTCCCTGGACCCCCGGGAGGCTTCGCCCACCCCGCGCATGGTATCCCCGGAGAGGGCACACCCGGAGGAAGGCAGCGGGACCACCGGGTGGGTGCGCGAACCCGCACGGGCGGTGCAGCGTGGCCCCGAAGTAGGCTGAGCGTAACATTGACAAGGTCGAGATCGCTGTGCGCGGGGTGTTTGGGACCGGTCCCTGGACCCCCGGGAGGCTTCGCCCACCCCGCGCATGGTATCCCCGGAGAGGGCACACCCGGAGGAAGGCAGCGGGACCACCGGGTGGGTGCGCGAACCCGCACGGGCGGTGCAGCGTGGCCCCGAAGTAGGCTGAGCGTAACATTGACAATGTCGAGATCGCTGTGTGCGGGGTGTTTGGGACCGGTCCCTGGACCCCCGGGAGGGGTCGCACACCCCGCGCATGGTATCCCCGGATAGGGCACACCCGGAGGAAGGCAGCGGGACCACCGGGTGGGTGCGCGAACCCGTACGGGCGGTGCAGCGTGGCCCCGAAGTAGGCTGAGCGTAACATTGACAAGGTCGAGATCGCTGTGCGCGGGGTGTTTGGCACCGGTCCCTGGACCCCCGGGAGGGTTCGCACACCCCGCGCATGGTATCCCCGGAGAGGGCACACCCGGAGGAAGGCAGCGGGACCACCGGGTGGGTGCGCGAACCCGCACGGGCGGTGCAGCGTGGCCCCGAAGTAGGCTGAGCGTAACATTGACAAGGTCGAGATCGCTGTGCGCGGGGTGTTTGGCACCGGTCCCTGGACCCCCGGGAGGCTTCGCCCACCCCGCGCATGGTATCCCCGGAGAGGGCACACCCGGAGGAAGGCAGCGGGACCACCGGGTGGGTGCGCGAACCCGCACGGGCGGTGCAGCGTGGCCCCGAAGTAGGCTGAGCGTAACATTGACAAGGTCGAGATCGCTGTGCGCGGGGTGTTTGGCACCGGTCCCTGGACCCCCGGGAGGGTTCGCACACCCCGCGCATGGTATCCCCAGAGAGGGCACACCCGGAGGAAGGCAGCGGGACAACCGGGTGGGTGCGCGAACCCGCACGGGCGGTGCAGCGTGGCCCCGAAGTAGGCTGAGCGTAACATTGACAAGGTCGAGATCGCTGTGCGCGGGGTGTTTGGGACCGGTCCCTGGACCCCCGGGAGGGTTCGCACACCCCGCGCATGGTATCCCCGGAGAGGGCACACCCGGAGGAAGGCAGCGGGACCACCGGGTGGGTGCGCGAACCCGCACGGGCGGTGCAGCGTGGCCCCGAAGTAGGCTGAGCGTAACATTGACAAGGTCGAGATCGCTGTGCGCGGGATGTTTGGGACCGGTCCCTGGACCCCCGGGAGGGTTCGCACACCCCGCGCATGGTATCCCCGGAGAGGGCACACCCGGAGGAAGGCAGCGGGACCACCGGGTGGGTGCGCGAACCCGCACGGGCGGTGCAGCGTGGCCCCGAAGTAGGCTGAGCGTAACATTGACAAGGTCGAGATCGCTGTGCGCGGGGTGTTTGGCACCGGTTCCTGGACCCCCGGGAGGGTTCGCACACCCCGCGCATGGTATCCCCGGAGAGGGCACACCCGGAGGAAGGCAGCGGGACCACCGGGTGGGTGCGCGAACCCGCACGGGCGGTGCAGCGTGGCCCCGAAGTAGGCTGAGCGTAACATTGACAAGGTCGAGATCGCTGTGCGCGGGGTGTTTGGCACCGGTTCCTGGACCCCCGGGAGGGTTCGCACACCCCGCGCATGGTATCCCCGGAGAGGGCACACCCGGAGGAAGGCAGCGGGACCACCGGGTGGGTGCGCGAACCCGCACGGGCGGTGCAGCGTGGCCCCGAAGTAGGCTGAGCGTAACATTGACAAGGTCGGGATCGCTGTGCGCGGGGTGTTTGGCACCGGTCCCTGGACCCCCGGGAGGGTTCGCACACCCCGCGCATGGTATCCCCGGAGAGGGCACACCCGGAGGAAGGCAGCGGGACCACCGGGTGGGTGCGCGAACCCGCACGGGCGGTGCAGCGTGGCCCCGAAGTAGGCTGAGCGTAACATTGACAAGGTCGAGATCGCTGTGCGCGGGGTGTTTGGCACCGGTCCCTGGACCCCCGGGAGGGTTCGCACACCCCGCGCATGGTATCCCCGGAGAGGGCACACCCGGAGGAAGGCAGCGGGACCACCGGGTGGGTGCGCGAACCCGCACGGGCGGTGCAGCGTGGCCCCGAAGTAGGCTGAGCGTAACATTGACAAGGTCGAGATCGCTGTGCGCGGGGTGTTTGGCACCGGTCCCTGGACCCCCGGGAGGGTTCGCACACCCCGCGCATGGTATCCCCGGAGAGGGCACACCCGGAGGAAGGCAGCGGGACCACCGGGTGGGTGCGCGAACCCGCACGGGCGGTGCAGCGTGGCCCCGAAGTAGGCTGAGCGTAACATTGACAAGGTCGAGATCGCTGTGCGCGGGGTGTTTGGCACCGGTCCCTGGACCCCCGGGAGGGTTCGCACACCCCGCGCATGGTATCCCCGGAGAGGGCACACCCGGAGGAAGGCAGCGGGACCACCGGGTGGGTGCGCGAACCCGCACGGGCGGTGCAGCGTGGCCCCGAAGTAGGCTGAGCGTAACATTGACAAGGTCGAGATCGCTGTGTGCGGGGTGTTTGGGACCGGTCCCTGGACCCCCGGGAGGGGTCGCACACCCCGCGCATGGTATCCCCGGATAGGGCACACCCGGAGGAAGGCAGCGGGACCACCGGGTGGGTGCGCGAACCCGCACGGGCGGTGCAGCGTGGCCCCGAAGTAGGCTGAGCGTAACATTGACAAGGTCGAGATCGCTGTGCGCGGGGTGTTTGGGACCGGTCCCTGGACCCCCGGGAGGGTTCGCACACCCCGCGCATGATATCCCCGGAGAGGGCACACCCGGAGGAAGGCAGCGGGACCACCGGGTGGGTGCGCGAACCCGCACGGGCGGTGCAGCGTGGCCCCGAAGTAGGCTGAGCGTAACATTGACAAGGTCGAGATCGCTGTGCGCGGGGTGTTTGGCACCGGTCCTTGAACCCCCGGGAGGGTTCGCACACCCCGCGCATGGTATCCCCGGAGAGGGCACACCCGGAGGAAGGCAGCGGGACCACCGGGTGGGTGCGCGAACCCGCACGGGCGGTGCAGCGTGGCCCCGAAGTAGGCTGAGCGTAACATTGACAAGGTCGAGATCGCTGTGCGCGGGGTGTTTGGCACCGGTCCCTGGACCCCCGGGAGGGTTCGCACACCCCGCGCATGGTATCCCCGGAGAGGGCACACCCGGAGGAAGGCAGCGGGACCACCGGGTGGGTGCGCGAACCCGCACGGGCGGTGCAGCGTGGCCCCGAAGTAGGCTGAGCGTAACATTGACAAGGTCGAGATCGCTGTGCGCGGGGTGTTTGGCACCGGTCCCTGGACCCCCGGGAGGGTTCGCACACCCCGCGCATGGTATCCCCAGAGAGGGCACACCCGGAGGAAGGCAGCGGGACCACCGGGTGGGTGCGCGAACCCGCACGGGCGGTGCAGCGTGGCCCCGAAGTAGGCTGAGCGTAACATTGACAAGGTCGAGATCGCTGTGCGCGGGGTGTTTGGCACCGGTCCCTGGACCCCCGGGAGGGTTCGCACACCCCGCGCATGGTATCCCCGGAGAGGGCACACCCGGAGGAAGGCAGCGGGACCACCGGGTGGGTGCGCGAACCCGCACGGGCGGTGCAGCGTGGCCCCGAAGTAGGCTGAGCGTAACATTGACAAGGTCGAGATCGCTGTGCGCGGGGTGTTTGGGACCGGTCCCTGGACCTCCGGGAGGGTTCGCACACCCCGCGCATGGTATCCCCAGAGAGGGCACACCCGGAGGAAGGCAGCGGGACCACCGGGTGGGTGCGCGAACCCGCACGGGCGGTGCAGCGTGGCCCCGAAGTAGGCTGAGCGTAACATTGACAAGGTCGAGATCGCTGTGCGCGGGGTGTTTGGGACCGGTCCCTGGACCCCCGGGAGGGTTCGCACACCCCGCGCATGGTATCCCCGGAGAGGGCACACCCGGAGGAAGGCAGCGGGACCACCGGGTGGGTGCGCGAACCCGCACGGGCGGTGCAGCGTGGCCCCGAAGTAGGCTGAGCGTAACATTGACAAGGTCGAGATCGCTGTGCGCGGGGTGTTTGGGACCGGTCCCTGGACCCCCGGGAGGGTTCGCACACCCCGCGCATGGTATCCCCGGAGAGGGCACACCCGGAGGAAGGCAGCGGGACCACCGGGTGGGTGCGCGAACCCGCACGGGCGGTGCAGCGTGGCCCCGAAGTAGGCTGAGCGTAACATTGACAAGGTCGGGATCGCTGTGTGCGGGGTGTTTGGGACCGGTCCCTGGACCCCCGGGAGGGTTCGCACACCCCGCGCATGGTATCCCCGGAGAGGGCACACCCGGAGGAAGGCAGCGGGACCACCGGGTGGGTGCGCGAACCCGCACGGGCGGTGCAGCGTGGCCCCGAAGTAGGCTGAGCGTAACATTGACAAGGTCGAGATCGCTGTGTGCGGGGTGTTTGGCACCGGTCCCTGGACCCCCGGGAGGGTTCGCACACCCCGCGCATGGTATCCCCGGAGAGGGCACACCCAGAGGAAGGCAGCGGCACCGGCGGGCGGGTGTGCGGACCCCGTCGGGACGCACGACAGTGCTTCAGGCCGACCTTCTTAGGCTGAGCGACAAAGTCCCGATTGACGTGTGTGTCCCTGTGCCCAGGCAGGGTGCACCGTCCTTGGGCACAGGATCGTCGACGCGGACCCCCCCCGCGGCGGGGAAGGGGAAGCGTCGACATATTCGACATAGTCGAGCGAGTACGACGTCCGGTCGGCCGAGGGCCCCCGATGCCCCTGGACCCCCCCCGGGGTGGGCCAGACGGAAAAATGTCAAAGTCTGGTTGTCGGCCAGGGGTAAGTGTGTGTCCCTGTGCCCAGGCAGGGTGCACCGAACCCGGGCGAGGCCTCCGGAAGGGTCCCCTGACAGACTTCCAGGCTTTGGAACATTTGAGAGAGATCAAGGGCGGGAGGCGCGGGTCCCTGTACCCAGGCAGGGTGCGCTATCCTTGGGCACAAGATCGTCGAAGCGGACCCCCCCGCGGCGGGGAAGGGGAAGCGTCGACATATTCGACATAGTCGAGCGAGTACGACGTCCGGTCGGCCGAGGGCCCCCGATGCGCCTGGACCCCCCCCCGGGGTGGGCCAGACGGAAAAATGTCAAAGTCTGGTTGTCGGCCAGGGGTAAGTGTGTGTCCCTGTGCCCAGGCAGGGTGCACCGAACCCGGGCGAGGCCTCCGGAAGGGTCCCCTGACAGACCTCCAGGCCTCGGGACTTTTGACAGAGAACCAGGGCGGGAGGCGCGGGTCCCTGTACCCAGGCAGGGCGCGCCATCCTTGGGCACAGGATCGTCGACGCGGACCCCCCCGCGGCGGGGAAGGGGAAGCGTCGACATATTCGACATAGTCGAGCGAGTACGACGTCCGGTCGGCCGAGGGCCCCCGATGCCCCTGGACCCCCCCCCCCCCCCCCCCCCGGGGTGGGCCAGACGGAAAAATGTCAAAGTCTGGTTGTCGGCCAGGGGTAAGTGTGTGTCCCTGTGCCCAGGCAGGGTGCACCGAACCCGGGCGAGGCCTCCGGAAGGCTCCCCTGACGGACTTCCAGGCCTCGGGACATTTGAGAAGGATCAAGGGCGGGAGGCGCGGGTCCCTGTACCCAGGCAGGGCGCGCTATCCTTCGGCAAAGGATCGTCGACGCGGACCCCCCCGCGGCGGGGAAGGGGAAGCGTCGACATATTCGACATAGTCGAGCGAGTACGACGTCCGGTCGGCCGAGGGCCCCCGATGCCCCTGGACCCCCCCCCCCCCCGGGGTGGGCCAGACGGAAAAATGTCAAAGTCTGGTTGTCGGCCAGGGGTAAGTGTGTGTCCCTGTGCCCAGGCAGGGTGCACCGAACCCGGGCGAGGCCTCCGGAAGGGTCCCCTGACAGACCTCCAGGCCTCGGGACTTTTGACAGAGAACCAGGGCGGGAGGCGCGGGTCCCTGTACCCAGGCAGGGCGCGCTATCCTTGGGCACAGGATCGTCGACGCGGACCCCCCCGCGGCGGGGAAGGGGAAGCGTCGACATATTCGACATAGTCGAGCGAGTACGACGTCCGGTCGGACGAGGGCCCCCGATGCCCCTGGACCCCCCCCCCCCCCCCCCCTCCGGGGTGGGCCAGACGGAAAAATGTCAAAGTCTGGTTGTCGGCCAGGGGTAAGTGTGTGTCCCTGTGCCCAGGCAGGGTGCACCGAACCCGGGCGAGGCCTCCGGAAGGCTCCCCTGACGGACTTCCAGGCCTCGGGACATTTGAGAAGGATCAAGGGCGGGAGGCGCGGGTCCCTGTACCCAGGCAGGGCGCGCTATCCTTGGGCAAAGGATCGTCGACGCGGACCCCCCCGCGGCGGGGAAGGGGAAGCGTCGACATATTCGACATAGTCGAGCGAGTACGACGTCCGGTCGGCCGAGAGCCCCCGATGCCCCCGGGGTGGTGCCGACGCGCCAACCCGGAGTCAAGAGGGAAAATGTTAAAAGTCGGGTGGTTGGCCCGTGGGAAGTGTGTGTCCCTGTGCCCAGGCAGGGTGCACTGAACCCGGGCAAGTCATCTGGAAGGGTCCCCTGACAGACCTCCAGACATGATGATTATCTCAAAACTGAGAACCACTATGAGATCGTATTTGAAAGCCGAATCCAGGCGACAGTTCCATGAGCTGGGCATGTCGGAGTGGTACGCTTTCATAAAAGTGTATCACAGCATAGCGACCGGGTATCTTAGAACGGCCTCCTGTGCCAGAGAGCTGGGACGTCGAGCGAGTCGAGCCAGTCTGGCGGGCGGTCCGCCGAGGGTGCCCGTCCCCCCGGACCCCCCCAGTGTGGGCCAGACAGAAAATGTCAAAGTCCGGTTGTCGGCCAGGGGTAAGTGTGTGTCCCTGTGCCCAGGCAGGGTGCACCGAACCCGGGCGAGGCCTCCGGAAGGGTCCCCTGATGGACTTCCAGGCTTTGGAACATTTGAGAGAGATCAAGGGCGGGAGGCGCGGGTCCCTGTACCCAGGCAGGGCGCGCTATCCTTGGGCACAAGATCGTCGACGCGGACCCCCCCGCGGCGGGGAAGGGGAAGCGTCGACATATTCGACATAGTCGAGCGAGTACGACGTCCGGTCGGCCGAGGGCCCCCGATGCCCCTGGACCCCCCCCCGGGGTGGGCCAGACGGAAAAATGTCAAAGTCTGGTTGTCGGCCAGGGGTAAGTGTGTGTCCCTGTGCCCAGGCAGGGTGCACCGAACCCGGGCGAGGCCTCCGAAAGGCTCCCCTGACGGACTTCCAGGCCTCGGGACATTTGAGAAGGATCAAGGGCGGGAGGCGCGGGTCCCTGTACCCAGGCAGGGCGCGCTATCCTTGGGCAAAGGATCGTCGACGCGGACCCCCCCGCGGCGGGGAAGGGGAAGCGTCGACATATTCGACATAGTCGAGCGAGTACGACGTCCGGTCGGCCGAGGGCCCCCGATGCCCCTGGACCCCCCCCCCCCCGGGGTGGGCCAGACGGAAAAATGTCAAAGTCTGGTTGTCGGCCAGGGGTAAGTGTGTGTCCCTGTGCCCAGGCAGGGTGCACCGAACCCGGGCGAGGCCTCCGGAAGGGTCCCCTGACAGACCTCCAGGCCTCGGGACTTTTGACAGAGAACCAGGGCGGGAGGCGCGGGTCCCTGTACCCAGGCAGGGCGCGCTATCCTTGGGCACAGGATCGTCGACGCGGACCCCCCCGCGGCGGGGAAGGGGAAGCGTCGACATATTCGACATAGTCGAGCGAGTACGACGTCCGGTCGGACGAGGGCCCCCGATGCCCCTGGACCCCCCCCCCCCCCCCCCTCCGGGGTGGGCCAGACGGAAAAATGTCAAAGTCTGGTTGTCGGCCAGGGGTAAGTGTGTGTCCCTGTGCCCAGGCAGGGTGCACCGAACCCGGGCGAGGCCTCCGGAAGGCTCCCCTGACGGACTTCCAGGCCTCGGGACATTTGAGAAGGATCAAGGGCGGGAGGCGCGGGTCCCTGTACCCAGGCAGGGCGCGCTATCCTTGGGCAAAGGATCGTCGACGCGGACCCCCCCGCGGCGGGGAAGGGGAAGCGTCGACATATTCGACATAGTCGAGCGAGTACGACGTCCGGTCTGCCGAGAGCCCCCGATGCCCCCGGGGTGGTGCCGACGCGCCAACCCGGAGTCAAGAGGGAAAATGTTAAAAGTCGGGTGGTTGGCCCGTGGGAAGTGTGTGTCCCTGTGCCCAGGCAGGGTGCACTGAACCCGGGCAAGTCATCTGGAAGGGTCCCCTGACAGACCTCCAGACATGATGATTATCTCAAAACTGAGAACCACTATGAGATCGTATTTTAAAGCCGAATCCAGGCGACAGTTCCATGAGCTGGGCATGTCGGAGTGGTACGCTTTCATAAAAGTGTATCACAGCATAGCGACCGGGTATCTTAGAACGGCCTCCTGTGCCAGAGAGCTGGGACGTCGAGCGAGTCGAGCCAGTCTGGTGGGCGGTCCGCCGAGGGTGCCCGTCCCCCCGGACCCCCCCAGTGTGGGCCAGACAGAAAATGTCAAAGTCCGGTTGTCGGCCAGGGGTAAGTGTGTGTCCCTGTGCCCAGGCAGGGTGCACCGAACCCGGGCGAGGCCTCCGGAAGGGTCCCCTGACGGACTTCCAGGCTTTGGAACATTTGAGAGAGATCAAGGGCGGGAGGCGCGGGTCCCTGTACCCAGGCAGGGCGCGCTATCCTTGGGCACAAGATCGTCGACGCGGACCCCCCCGCGGCGGGGAAGGGGAAGCGTCGACATATTCGACATAGTCGAGCGAGTACGACGTCCGGTCGGCCGAGGGCCCCCGATGCCCCTGGACCCCCCCCCCGGGGTGGGCCAGACGGAAAAATGTCAAAGTCTGGTTGTCGGCCAGGGGTAAGTGTGTGTCCCTGTACCCAGGCAGGGTGCACCGAACCCGGGCGAGGCCTCCGGAAGGCTCCCCTGACGGACTTCCAGGCCTCGGGACATTTGAGAAGGATCAAGGGCGGGAGGCGCGGGTCCCTGTACCCAGGCAGGGCGCGCTATCCTTGGGCAAAGGATCGTCGACGCGGACCCCCCCGCGGCGGGGAAGGGGAAGCGTCGACATATTCGACATAGTCGAGCGAGTACGACGTCCGGTCGGCCGAGGGCCCCCGATGCCCCTGGACCCCCCCCCGGGGTGGGCCAGACGGAAAAATGTCAAAGTCTGGTTGTCGGCCAGGGGTAAGTGTGTGTCCCTGTGCCCAGGCAGGGTGCACCGAACCCGGGCGAGGCCTCCGGAAGGCTCCCCTGACGGACTTCCAGGCCTCGGGACATTTGAGAAGGATCAAGGGCGGGAGGCGCGGGTCCCTGTACCCAGGCAGGGCGCGCTATCCTTGGGCAAAGGATCGTCGACGCGGCCCTCCCGCGGCGGGGAAGGGGAAGCGTCGACATATTCGACATAGTCGAGCGAGTACGACGTCCGGTCGGCCGAGGGCCCCCGATGCCCCTGGACCCCCCCCCCGGGGTGGGCCAGACGGAAAAATGTCAAAGTCTGGTTGTCGGCCAGGGGTAAGTGTGTGTCCCTGTGCCCAGGCAGGGTGCACCGAACCCGGACGAGGCCTCCGGAAGGCTCCCCTGACGGACTTCCAGGCCTCGGGACATTTGAGAAGGATCAAGGGCGGGAGGCGCGGGTCCCTGTACCCAGGCAGGGCGCGCCATCCTTGGGCAAAGGATCGTCGACGCGGACCCCCCCGCGGCGGGGAAGGGGAAGCGTCGACATATTCGACATAGTCGAGCGAGTACGAAGTCCGGTCGGCCGAGGGCCCCCGATGCCCCTGGACCCCCCAGGGTGGGCCAGACGGAAAAATGTCAAAGTCTGGTTGTCGGCCAGGGGTAAGTGTGTGTCCCTGTGCCCAGGCAGGGTGCACCGAACCCGGGCGAGGCCTCCGGAAGGGTCCCCTGACAGACTTCCAGGCCTCGGGACTTTTGACAGAGAACCAGGGCGGGAGGCGCGGGTCCCTGTACCCAGGCAGGGCGCGCTATCCTTGGGCACAGGATCGTCGACGCGGACCCCCCCGCGGCGGGGAAGGGGAAGCGTCGACATATTCGACATAGTCGAGCGAGTACGACGTCCGGTCGGCCGAGGGCCCCCGATGCCCCTGGACCCCCCGGGGTGGGCCAGACGGAAAAATGTCCCCCCGGACCCCACGGAGGCGAGAGAAAAAAAGCGTCAAAGGTCTGGTTGTCGGTCAGGGGTAGGTGCGGATCCCTGTGCCCAGGAAGGTCAACCGAACCCGGACAAGGCCTCCGGAAGGGTCCCCTGACAGACTTCCAGGCCTGACGATTTTCTCGAAACTGAGAACCGCTATGAGATCGGATTTGAAAGCTGAATCCGGGCAACAGTTCCACGAGCTGGGCATGTCGGAGTGGTACGCGTTCATAAAAGTGTATCGCAGCATCGCGACCGGGTACCTTCGAACGGCCACCTGTGCCAGAGAGCTGGGACGTCGAGCGAGTCGAGCAACTTCGGCGGGCGGTCTGTCGAGGTTCCCCGGACCCCGGGGTGATGCGCGCCCGGCCTACCCCTCTTGGGACCTGAGGGGCGGAGCTAAGGGCACAATTCCACGTTTTCCACCGCGGTAGGTCCCCCGATCGATCTGGCGAGGCGCGATCCGGCGGGGAGCGGCCCCCTCGTTCGGCCGGGCTCTGGAGCCCGTGCCGGCAAGGACGAGAGGGTCTCCCTCCCCCCCGATGCCGCATCGCGCCGGGGCTCGGGCCCGCAGGGTATACCCCCCCCCGGCGGCGGAACCTCCGCCCGGGAAGGGGTCGTCCCTCCCCCGAGGCGAGCTTGAGAGGCACGGAGCGGGGTCCCCGCGGCGGGGGCCCCCGGAGGCGTCCGGCACCGCGTCGGCCGCCGGCGCCCGGGCGAGGAGAGCGGCGAGGGCCGCCTCCCGCCGCCCGGGCCAGCCGGCGTCCCGGCGACGGCGTGCGGCAATTTTCCCCACGACGCGTCAGTCACGGCGGAGCCGCGCTCGCCCCCCGGCGTCCGCCCGGACGTCCAGAGGCGGCTGCCGCCAGAGGCGCGACGAGGGGCAGGCGGTCACGAAGGGCCCGAGGGAGGGCGGCCGGGCGGTCCGGCAAGGAAGCGCGACCGCGTCCCGGCGCGGGAGAACCAAGGCCTCCAGGGGTCCTCGAGGCTGCCCGCGAGACTCCGGTCCCGTGTCGGCA
>NW_026608850.1:345000-355000 GCF_029499605.1 Hyla sarda | reverse complement strand
CAGGGCCGAGCGTGTGCTCCCCTGCGGACGAACCTCTGCCTTCTCCCTCGGTGAATGCCGGGGGGAACGGGTCCGGTTCGCGTACCCGACCCGGGGCCGGTCGGTCCCCGGGCAAAGCCTCCGGAAGGGTCCCCTTTACACGCACAGACCCAGAGAGGCTAAAAGGGCGGGAGGCGCGGGTCCCTGTACCCAGGCAGGGCGCGCCGTCCTTGGGAAGAGTTGCAGCGGAACGGCCACCCGTGCCAGAGGGCCGGGACGTCGAGCGAGTCGAGCAACTTCGGCGGGCGGTCCGCCGAAGTCCCCCGGTCCCGGGGGTGATGCGCGCGTGCCCTGCCGGCACCCTCTTTGGACCGGAGGGGCCGAGCTATGGGCGTAATTTCTCGTTTTTTTTTCATCCTCTGAAGGTCCCTCGATCGATCTGGCGAGGCGCGATCCGGCGGGGAGCGACCCTCTCGTTCGGCCGGGCTCCGGAGCCCGTGTCGGCGAAGGCGAGAGGGTCTCGCTCCCCCTGACGCCGCATCGTGCCGGGGCTCGGGGGGGGGCCCTTAGGGTATACCCCCTCCCGGCGGAACTCCCGCCGGGAAAGGGGTCGTCCCTCCCGGGAGGCGAGCTTGAGCGGCACGGAGCGGGCTCCCCCAGATGTGTCCGGAGAGAACGGCATCATTCGCAATATCCCCAGACGGTCGTTTCGACGCGCGATCCGGCGGGGACCGACCCCCTCGTCCGGCCGGGCCCCGGAGCCCGTGTCGGCGAAGGGTCTCGATCCCCCCGGTGCCGAGTCGCGCCACGGCACGGTCCGGAAGGCTATATCCGTCTTTGAAGGTCCCTCGATCGATCTAACGAAGCGCGATCCGGCAGGGAGCTAGCCACTCTGCGGAGCCCGTGTCAGTAAAGGCGAGAGGGTCCCCCTCCCCCCAGATGCCGCATCGCGCCGGTGCGGAGGCGGCGGCTGCCGCCAGATGCGCGACGAGGGGTCGGCGGTCACGAAGGGCACAGGGAGGGTGGCCGGGCGGTCCGGCAGGAAGCGCAACCGCGTCCCGGCGAGGGAGACCCAAGGCCCCAGGGCCTCTCCCCTAAGCCGCGGGCGTCGGAGTGCGCGCAGCGGGACCGCGCCTCGGCTGCCCTCCCTCGGCCTCCCTCGCGGAGGGGGGCCGAGCCGTCCCAGGAGACGCGCGAGCGGGACGGCTCCCCGACGGCCACCGTACCCCCCCGGAGAAAGGCAGCGGTACCGCCGGGCGGGTGGGCGGACCCCGTCGGGCGGCCCGGCGGAGCTCCTTCGTAGGCTGAGAGTAAAATCGAAAAAGTCCCGATCGACGTGCCCGGGGGGCTAAGCGCGGGTCCCTGCATCCCAGGCAGGGCGCGCCCACCTCGGGCACGGGATCCCGGAACCCGGAGCGGCGGAGGGGTCGGCGGTCCCGAAGGGCATAGGGAGGGGCGGCCGGGCGGTCCGGCAGGAAGCGCAACCGCGTCCAGGCGCGGGAGACCCAAGGCCCCTCGGGGTCCTCGAGGCTGCCCGCGAGACTCCGGTCCCGCGTCGGCGCGCCTCGCTCCCCGGGCCTCTCCCCTAAGCCGCGGGCGTCGGAGTGCGCGCAGCAGGACCGCACCTCGGCTGCCCTCCCTCGGCCTCCCTCGCGGAGGGGGGCCGAGCCGTCCCAGAACACGCGGGCGGGCGGGACGGCTCCCTGACGGCCACCGGACCCCGCCGAGCCCAACCCGGGCACGGGATCCTTGGAGAGCGGACACCCGGAGGAAGGCAGCGGTACCGCCGGGCGGGTGAGCAGACCCCGTCGGGCGGCCCGGCGGAGCTCCTTCGTAGGCTGAGCGTAAAATCGACAAAGTCCCGATCGGCGTGTCCCCGGGGGGCTAAGCGCGGGTCCCTGCATCCCAGGCAGGGCGCGCCCACCCCGGGCACGGGATCCCGGAACCCGGAGCGGCGGAGGGGTCGGCGGTCCCGAAGGGCATAGGGAGGGGCGGCCGGGCGGTCCGGCAGGAAGCGCAACCGCGTCCAGGCGCGGGAGACCCAAGGCCCCTCGGGGTCCTCGAGGCTGCCCGCGAGACTCCGGTCCCGCGTCGGCACGCCTCGCTCCCCGGGCCTCTCCCCTAAGCCGCGGGCGTCGGAGTGCGCGCAGCAGGACCGCACCTCGGCCGCCCTCCCTCGGCCTCCCTCGCGGAGGGGGGCCGAGCCGTCCCAGGAGACACGCGGGCGGGCGGGACGGCTCCCCGACGGCCACCGGACCCCGCCGAGCCCACCCCGGGCACGGGATCCTTGGAGAGCGGACAGCCGGAGGAAGGCAGCGGTACCGCCGGGCGGGTGGGCGGACCCCGTCGGGCGGCCCGGCGGAGCTCCTTCGTAGGCTGAGAGTAAAATTGACAAAGTCCCGATCGACGTGCCCGGGGGGCTAAGCGCGGGTCCCTGCATCCCAGGCAGGGCGCGCCCACCCCGGGCACGGTATCCCCAGAGAGGGCACACCCGGAGGAAGGCAGCGGGACCACCGGGTGGGTGCGCGAACCCGCACGGGCGGTGCAGCGTGGCCCCGAAGTAGGCTGAGCGTAACATTGACAAGGTCGAGATCGCTGTGCGCGGGGTGTTTGGGACCGGTCCCTGGACCCCCGGGAGGCTTCGCCCACCCCGCGCATGGTATCCCCGGAGAGGGCACACCCGGAGGAAGGCAGCGGGACCACCGGGTGGGTGCGCGAACCCGCACGGGCGGTGCAGCGTGGCCCCGAAGTAGGCTGAGCGTAACATTGACAAGGTCGAGATCGCTGTGCGCGGGGTGTTTGGGACCGGTCCCTGGACCCCCGGGAGGCTTCGCCCACCCCGCGCATGGTATCCCCGGAGAGGGCACACCCGGAGGAAGGCAGCGGGACCACCGGGTGGGTGCGCGAACCCGCACGGGCGGTGCAGCGTGGCCCCGAAGTAGGCTGAGCGTAACATTGACAAGGTCGAGATCGCTGTGCGCGGGGTGTTTGGGACCGGTCCCTGGACCCCCGGGAGGCTTCGCCCACCCCGCGCATGGTATCCCCGGAGAGGGCACACCCGGAGGAAGGCAGCGGGACCACCGGGTGGGTGCGCGAACCCGCACGGGCGGTGCAGCGTGGCCCCGAAGTAGGCTGAGCGTAACATTGACAATGTCGAGATCGCTGTGTGCGGGGTGTTTGGGACCGGTCCCTGGACCCCCGGGAGGGGTCGCACACCCCGCGCATGGTATCCCCGGATAGGGCACACCCGGAGGAAGGCAGCGGGACCACCGGGTGGGTGCGCGAACCCGTACGGGCGGTGCAGCGTGGCCCCGAAGTAGGCTGAGCGTAACATTGACAAGGTCGAGATCGCTGTGCGCGGGGTGTTTGGCACCGGTCCCTGGACCCCCGGGAGGGTTCGCACACCCCGCGCATGGTATCCCCGGAGAGGGCACACCCGGAGGAAGGCAGCGGGACCACCGGGTGGGTGCGCGAACCCGCACGGGCGGTGCAGCGTGGCCCCGAAGTAGGCTGAGCGTAACATTGACAAGGTCGAGATCGCTGTGCGCGGGGTGTTTGGCACCGGTCCCTGGACCCCCGGGAGGGTTCGCACACCCCGCGCATGGTATCCCCGGAGAGGGCACACCCGGAGGAAGGCAGCGGGACCACCGGGTGGGTGCGCGAACCCGCACGGGCGGTGCAGCGTGGCCCCGAAGTAGGCTGAGCGTAACATTGACAAGGTCGAGATCGCTGTGTGCGGGGTGTTTGGGACCGGTCCCTGGACCCCCGGGAGGGGTCGCACACCCCGCGCATGGTATCCCCGGATAGGGCACACCCGGAGGAAGGCAGCGGGACCACCGGGTGGGTGCGCGAACCCGCACGGGCGGTGCAGCGTGGCCCCGAAGTAGGCTGAGCGTAACATTGACAAGGTCGAGATCGCTGTGCGCGGGGTGTTTGGGACCGGTCCCTGGACCCCCGGGAGGGTTCGCACACCCCGCGCATGATATCCCCGGAGAGGGCACACCCGGAGGAAGGCAGCGGGACCACCGGGTGGGTGCGCGAACCCGCACGGGCGGTGCAGCGTGGCCCCGAAGTAGGCTGAGCGTAACATTGACAAGGTCGAGATCGCTGTGCGCGGGGTGTTTGGCACCGGTCCTTGAACCCCCGGGAGGGTTCGCACACCCCGCGCATGGTATCCCCGGAGAGGGCACACCCGGAGGAAGGCAGCGGGACCACCGGGTGGGTGCGCGAACCCGCACGGGCGGTGCAGCGTGGCCCCGAAGTAGGCTGAGCGTAACATTGACAAGGTCGAGATCGCTGTGCGCGGGGTGTTTGGCACCGGTTCCTGGACCCCCGGGAGGGTTCGCACACCCCGCGCATGGTATCCCCGGAGAGGGCACACCCGGAGGAAGGCAGCGGGACCACCGGGTGGGTGCGCGAACCCGCACGGGCGGTGCAGCGTGGCCCCGAAGTAGGCTGAGCGTAACATTGACAAGGTCGAGATCGCTGTGCGCGGGGTGTTTGGCACCGGTCCCTGGACCCCCGGGAGGGTTCGCACACCCCGCGCATGGTATCCCCGGAGAGGGCACACCCGGAGGAAGGCAGCGGGACCACCGGGTGGGTGCGCGAATCCGCACGGGCGGTGCAGCGTGGCCCCGAAGTAGGCTGAGCGTAACATTGACAAGGTCGAGATCGCTGTGCGCGGGGTGTTTGGCACCGGTTCCTGGACCCCCGGGAGGGTTCGCACACCCCGCGCATGGTATCCCCGGAGAGGGCACACCCGGAGGAAGGCAGCGGGACCACCGGGTGGGTGCGCGAACCCGCACGGGCGGTGCAGCGTGGCCCCGAAGTAGGCTGAGCGTAACATTGACAAGGTCGAGATCGCTGTGCGCGGGGTGTTTGGCACCGGTCCCTGGACCCCCGGGAGGGTTCGCACACCCCGCGCATGGTATCCCCGGAGAGGGCACACCCGGAGGAAGGCAGCGGGACCACCGGGTGGGTGCGCGAACCCGCACGGGCGGTGCAGCGTGGCCCCGAAGTAGGCTGAGCGTAACATTGACAAGGTCGAGATCGCTGTGCGCGGGGTGTTTGGCACCGGTCCCTGGACCCCCGGGAGGGTTCGCACACCCCGCGCATGGTATCCCCGGAGAGGGCACACCCGGAGGAAGGCAGCGGGACCACCGGGTGGGTGCGCGAACCCGCACGGGCGGTGCAGCGTGGCCCCGAAGTAGGCTGAGCGTAACATTGACAAGGTCGAGATCGCTGTGTGCGGGGTGTTTGGGACCGGTCCCTGGACCCCCGGGAGGGGTCGCACACCCCGCGCATGGTATCCCCGGATAGGGCACACCCGGAGGAAGGCAGCGGGACCACCGGGTGGGTGCGCGAACCCGCACGGGCGGTGCAGCGTGGCCCCGAAGTAGGCTGAGCGTAACATTGACAAGGTCGAGATCGCTGTGCGCGGGGTGTTTGGGACCGGTCCCTGGACCCCCGGGAGGGTTCGCACACCCCGCGCATGATATCCCCGGAGAGGGCACACCCGGAGGAAGGCAGCGGGACCACCGGGTGGGTGCGCGAACCCGCACGGGCGGTGCAGCGTGGCCCCGAAGTAGGCTGAGCGTAACATTGACAAGGTCGAGATCGCTGTGCGCGGGGTGTTTGGCACCGGTCCCTGGACCCCCGGGAGGGTTCGCACACCCCGCGCATGGTATCCCCGGAGAGGGCACACCCGGAGGAAGGCAGCGGGACCACCGGGTGGGTGCGCGAACCCGCACGGGCGGTGCAGCGTGGCCCCGAAGTAGGCTGAGCGTAACATTGACAAGGTCGAGATCGCTGTGCGCGGGGTGTTTGGCACCGGTCCCTGGACCCCCGGGAGGGTTCGCACACCCCGCGCATGGTATCCCCAGAGAGGGCACACCCGGAGGAAGGCAGCGGGACCACCGGGTGGGTGCGCGAACCCGCACGGGCGGTGCAGCGTGGCCCCGAAGTAGGCTGAGCGTAACATTGACAAGGTCGAGATCGCTGTGCGCGGGGTGTTTGGGACCGGTCCCTGGACCCCCGGGAGGGTTCGCACACCCCGCGCATGGTATCCCCGGAGAGGGCACACCCGGAGGAAGGCAGCGGGACCACCGGGTGGGTGCGCGAACCCGCACGGGCGGTGCAGCGTGGCCCCGAAGTAGGCTGAGCGTAACATTGACAAGGTCGAGATCGCTGTGCGCGGGGTGTTTGGGACCGGTCCCTGGACCTCCGGGAGGGTTCGCACACCCCGCGCATGGTATCCCCAGAGAGGGCACACCCGGAGGAAGGCAGCGGGACCACCGGGTGGGTGCGCGAACCCGCACGGGCGGTGCAGCGTGGCCCCGAAGTAGGCTGAGCGTAACATTGACAAGGTCGAGATCGCTGTGCGCGGGGTGTTTGGGACCGGTCCCTGGACCCCCGGGAGGGTTCGCACACCCCGCGCATGGTATCCCCGGAGAGGGCACACCCGGAGGAAGGCAGCGGGACCACCGGGTGGGTGCGCGAACCCGCACGGGCGGTGCAGCGTGGCCCCGAAGTAGGCTGAGCGTAACATTGACAAGGTCGAGATCGCTGTGCGCGGGGTGTTTGGGACCGGTCCCTGGACCCCCGGGAGGGTTCGCACACCCCGCGCATGGTATCCCCGGAGAGGGCACACCCGGAGGAAGGCAGCGGGACCACCGGGTGGGTGCGCGAACCCGCACGGGCGGTGCAGCGTGGCCCCGAAGTAGGCTGAGCGTAACATTGACAAGGTCGGGATCGCTGTGTGCGGGGTGTTTGGGACCGGTCCCTGGACCCCCGGGAGGGTTCGCACACCCCGCGCATGGTATCCCCGGAGAGGGCACACCCGGAGGAAGGCAGCGGGACCACCGGGTGGGTGCGCGAACCCGCACGGGCGGTGCAGCGTGGCCCCGAAGTAGGCTGAGCGTAACATTGACAAGGTCGAGATCGCTGTGCGCGGGGTGTTTGGCACCGGTCCCTGGACCCCCGGGAGGGTTCGCACACCCCGCGCATGGTATCCCCGGAGAGGGCACACCCAGAGGAAGGCAGCGGCACCGGCGGGCGGGTGTGCGGACCCCGTCGGGACGCACGACAGTGCTTCAGGCCGACCTTCTTAGGCTGAGCGACAAAGTCCCGATTGACGTGTGTGTCCCTGTGCCCAGGCAGGGTGCACCGTCCTTGGGCACAGGATCGTCGACGCGGACCCCCCCCGCGGCGGGGAAGGGGAAGCGTCGACATATTCGACATAGTCGAGCGAGTACGACGTCCGGTCGGCCGAGGGCCCCCGATGCCCCTGGACCCCCCCCGGGGTGGGCCAGACGGAAAAATGTCAAAGTCTGGTTGTCGGCCAGGGGTAAGTGTGTGTCCCTGTGCCCAGGCAGGGTGCACCGAACCCGGGCGAGGCCTCCGGAAGGGTCCCCTGACAGACTTCCAGGCTTTGGAACATTTGAGAGAGATCAAGGGCGGGAGGCGCGGGTCCCTGTACCCAGGCAGGGTGCGCTATCCTTGGGCACAAGATCGTCGAAGCGGACCCCCCCGCGGCGGGGAAGGGGAAGCGTCGACATATTCGACATAGTCGAGCGAGTACGACGTCCGGTCGGCCGAGGGCCCCCGATGCGCCTGGACCCCCCCCCGGGGTGGGCCAGACGGAAAAATGTCAAAGTCTGGTTGTCGGCCAGGGGTAAGTGTGTGTCCCTGTGCCCAGGCAGGGTGCACCGAACCCGGGCGAGGCCTCCGGAAGGGTCCCCTGACAGACCTCCAGGCCTCGGGACTTTTGACAGAGAACCAGGGCGGGAGGCGCGGGTCCCTGTACCCAGGCAGGGCGCGCCATCCTTGGGCACAGGATCGTCGACGCGGACCCCCCCGCGGCGGGGAAGGGGAAGCGTCGACATATTCGACATAGTCGAGCGAGTACGACGTCCGGTCGGCCGAGGGCCCCCGATGCCCCTGGACCCCCCCCCCCCCCCCCCCGGGGTGGGCCAGACGGAAAAATGTCAAAGTCTGGTTGTCGGCCAGGGGTAAGTGTGTGTCCCTGTGCCCAGGCAGGGTGCACCGAACCCGGGCGAGGCCTCCGGAAGGCTCCCCTGACGGACTTCCAGGCCTCGGGACATTTGAGAAGGATCAAGGGCGGGAGGCGCGGGTCCCTGTACCCAGGCAGGGCGCGCTATCCTTGGGCAAAGGATCGTCGACGCGGACCCCCCCGCGGCGGGGAAGGGGAAGCGTCGACATATTCGACATAGTCGAGCGAGTACGACGTCCGGTCGGCCGAGGGCCCCCGATGCCCCTGGACCCCCCCCCCCGGGGTGGGCCAGACGGAAAAATGTCAAAGTCTGGTTGTCGGCCAGGGGTAAGTGTGTGTCCCTGTGCCCAGGCAGGGTGCACCGAACCCGGGCGAGGCCTCCGGAAGGGTCCCCTGACAGACCTCCAGGCCTCGGGACTTTTGACAGAGAACCAGGGCGGGAGGCGCGGGTCCCTGTACCCAGGCAGGGCGCGCCATCCTTGGACACAGGATCGTCGACGCGGACCCCCCCGCGGCGGGGAAGGGGAAGCGTCGACATATTCGACATAGTCGAGCGAGTACGACGTCCGGTCGGCCGAGGGCCCCCGATGCCCCTGGACCCCCCCCCCCCCCCCCCGGGGTGGGCCAGACGGAAAAATGTCAAAGTCTGGTTGTCGGCCAGGGGTAAGTGTGTGTCCCTGTGCCCAGGCAGGGTGCACCGAACCCGGGCGAGGCCTCCGGAAGGCTCCCCTGACGGACTTCCAGGCCTCGGGACATTTGAGAAGGATCAAGGGCGGGAGGCGCGGGTCCCTGTACCCAGGCAGGGCGCGCTATCCTTGGGCAAAGGATCGTCGACGCGGACCCCCCCGCGGCGGGGAAGGGGAAGCGTCGACATATTCGACATAGTCGAGCGAGTACGACGTCCGGTCGGCCGAGAGCCCCCGATGCCCCCGGGGTGGTGCCGACGCGCCAACCCGGAGTCAAGAGGGAAAATGTTAAAAGTCGGGTGGTTGGCCCGTGGGAAGTGTGTGTCCCTGTGCCCAGGCAGGGTGCACTGAACCCGGGCAAGTCATCTGGAAGGGTCCCCTGACAGACCTCCAGACATGATGATTATCTCAAAACTGAGAACCACTATGAGATCGTATTTGAAAGCCGAATCCAGGCGACAGTTCCATGAGCTGGGCATGTCGGAGTGGTACGCTTTCATAAAAGTGTATCACAGCATAGCGACCGGGTATCTTAGAACGGCCTCCTGTGCCAGAGAGC
Source organism: Hyla sarda (assembly GCF_029499605.1). Taxonomy (NCBI): domain Eukaryota; kingdom Metazoa; phylum Chordata; class Amphibia; order Anura; family Hylidae; genus Hyla; species Hyla sarda. Next base: position 345,765 of record NW_026608850.1, on the reverse strand, counting down.
TGGGACGTCGAGCGAGTCGAGCCAGTCTGGCGGGCGGTCCGCCGAGGGTGCCCGTCCCCCCGGACCCCCCCAGTGTGGGCCAGACAGAAAATGTCAAAGTCCGGTTGTCGGCCAGGGGTAAGTGTGTGTCCCTGTGCCCAGGCAGGGTGCACCGAACCCGGGCGAGGCCTCCGGAAGGGTCCCCTGATGGACTTCCAGGCTTTGGAACATTTGAGAGAGATCAAGGGCGGGAGGCGCGGGTCCCTGTACCCAGGCAGGGCGCGCTATCCTTGGGCACAAGATCGTCGACGCGGACCCCCCCGCGGCGGGGAAGGGGAAGCGTCGACATATTCGACATAGTCGAGCGAGTACGACGTCCGGTCGGCCGAGGGCCCCCGATGCCCCTGGACCCCCCCCCGGGGTGGGCCAGACGGAAAAATGTCAAAGTCTGGTTGTCGGCCAGGGGTAAGTGTGTGTCCCTGTGCCCAGGCAGGGTGCACCGAACCCGGGCGAGGCCTCCGAAAGGCTCCCCTGACGGACTTCCAGGCCTCGGGACATTTGAGAAGGATCAAGGGCGGGAGGCGCGGGTCCCTGTACCCAGGCAGGGCGCGCTATCCTTGGGCAAAGGATCGTCGACGCGGACCCCCCCGCGGCGGGGAAGGGGAAGCGTCGACATATTCGACATAGTCGAGCGAGTACGACGTCCGGTCGGCCGAGGGCCCCCGATGCCCCTGGACCCCCCCCCCCCCGGGGTGGGCCAGACGGAAAAATGTCAAAGTCTGGTTG
>NW_026608850.1:327500-332500 GCF_029499605.1 Hyla sarda | reverse complement strand
GCGCGGGTCCCTGTACCCAGGCAGGGCGCGCTATCCTTGGGCACAGGATCGTCGACGCGGACCCCCCCGCGGCGGGGAAGGGGAAGCGTCGACATATTCGACATAGTCGAGCGAGTACGACGTCCGGTCGGACGAGGGCCCCCGATGCCCCTGGACCCCCCCCCCCCCCCCCCCCTCCGGGGTGGGCCAGACGGAAAAATGTCAAAGTCTGGTTGTCGGCCAGGGGTAAGTGTGTGTCCCTGTGCCCAGGCAGGGTGCACCGAACCCGGGCGAGGCCTCCGGAAGGCTCCCCTGACGGACTTCCAGGCCTCGGGACATTTGAGAAGGATCAAGGGCGGGAGGCGCGGGTCCCTGTACCCAGGCAGGGCGCGCTATCCTTGGGCAAAGGATCGTCGACGCGGACCCCCCCGCGGCGGGGAAGGGGAAGCGTCGACATATTCGACATAGTCGAGCGAGTACGACGTCCGGTCGGCCGAGAGCCCCCGATGCCCCCGGGGTGGTGCCGACGCGCCAACCCGGAGTCAAGAGGGAAAATGTTAAAAGTCGGGTGGTTGGCCCGTGGGAAGTGTGTGTCCCTGTGCCCAGGCAGGGTGCACTGAACCCGGGCAAGTCATCTGGAAGGGTCCCCTGACAGACCTCCAGACATGATGATTATCTCAAAACTGAGAACCACTATGAGATCGTATTTGAAAGCCGAATCCAGGCGACAGTTCCATGAGCTGGGCATGTCGGAGTGGTACGCTTTCATAAAAGTGTATCACAGCATAGCGACCGGGTATCTTAGAACGGCCTCCTGTGCCAGAGAGCTGGGACGTCGAGCGAGTCGAGCCAGTCTGGCGGGCGGTCCGCCGAGGGTGCCCGTCCCCCCGGACCCCCCCAGTGTGGGCCAGACAGAAAATGTCAAAGTCCGGTTGTCGGCCAGGGGTAAGTGTGTGTCCCTGTGCCCAGGCAGGGTGCACCGAACCCGGGCGAGGCCTCCGGAAGGGTCCCCTGATGGACTTCCAGGCTTTGGAACATTTGAGAGAGATCAAGGGCGGGAGGCGCGGGTCCCTGTACCCAGGCAGGGCGCGCTATCCTTGGGCACAAGATCGTCGACGCGGACCCCCCCGCGGCGGGGAAGGGGAAGCGTCGACATATTCGACATAGTCGAGCGAGTACGACGTCCGGTCGGCCGAGGGCCCCCGATGCCCCTGGACCCCCCCCCGGGGTGGGCCAGACGGAAAAATGTCAAAGTCTGGTTGTCGGCCAGGGGTAAGTGTGTGTCCCTGTGCCCAGGCAGGGTGCACCGAACCCGGGCGAGGCCTCCGAAAGGCTCCCCTGACGGACTTCCAGGCCTCGGGACATTTGAGAAGGATCAAGGGCGGGAGGCGCGGGTCCCTGTACCCAGGCAGGGCGCGCTATCCTTGGGCAAAGGATCGTCGACGCGGACCCCCCCGCGGCGGGGAAGGGGAAGCGTCGACATATTCGACATAGTCGAGCGAGTACGACGTCCGGTCGGCCGAGGGCCCCCGATGCCCCTGGACCCCCCCCCCCCCGGGGTGGGCCAGACGGAAAAATGTCAAAGTCTGGTTGTCGGCCAGGGGTAAGTGTGTGTCCCTGTGCCCAGGCAGGGTGCACCGAACCCGGGCGAGGCCTCCGGAAGGGTCCCCTGACAGACCTCCAGGCCTCGGGACTTTTGACAGAGAACCAGGGCGGGAGGCGCGGGTCCCTGTACCCAGGCAGGGCGCGCTATCCTTGGGCACAGGATCGTCGACGCGGACCCCCCCGCGGCGGGGAAGGGGAAGCGTCGACATATTCGACATAGTCGAGCGAGTACGACGTCCGGTCGGACGAGGGCCCCCGATGCCCCTGGACCCCCCCCCCCCCCCCCCTCCGGGGTGGGCCAGACGGAAAAATGTCAAAGTCTGGTTGTCGGCCAGGGGTAAGTGTGTGTCCCTGTGCCCAGGCAGGGTGCACCGAACCCGGGCGAGGCCTCCGGAAGGCTCCCCTGACGGACTTCCAGGCCTCGGGACATTTGAGAAGGATCAAGGGCGGGAGGCGCGGGTCCCTGTACCCAGGCAGGGCGCGCTATCCTTGGGCAAAGGATCGTCGACGCGGACCCCCCCGCGGCGGGGAAGGGGAAGCGTCGACATATTCGACATAGTCGAGCGAGTACGACGTCCGGTCTGCCGAGAGCCCCCGATGCCCCCGGGGTGGTGCCGACGCGCCAACCCGGAGTCAAGAGGGAAAATGTTAAAAGTCGGGTGGTTGGCCCGTGGGAAGTGTGTGTCCCTGTGCCCAGGCAGGGTGCACTGAACCCGGGCAAGTCATCTGGAAGGGTCCCCTGACAGACCTCCAGACATGATGATTATCTCAAAACTGAGAACCACTATGAGATCGTATTTTAAAGCCGAATCCAGGCGACAGTTCCATGAGCTGGGCATGTCGGAGTGGTACGCTTTCATAAAAGTGTATCACAGCATAGCGACCGGGTATCTTAGAACGGCCTCCTGTGCCAGAGAGCTGGGACGTCGAGCGAGTCGAGCCAGTCTGGTGGGCGGTCCGCCGAGGGTGCCCGTCCCCCCGGACCCCCCCAGTGTGGGCCAGACAGAAAATGTCAAAGTCCGGTTGTCGGCCAGGGGTAAGTGTGTGTCCCTGTGCCCAGGCAGGGTGCACCGAACCCGGGCGAGGCCTCCGGAAGGGTCCCCTGACGGACTTCCAGGCTTTGGAACATTTGAGAGAGATCAAGGGCGGGAGGCGCGGGTCCCTGTACCCAGGCAGGGCGCGCTATCCTTGGGCACAAGATCGTCGACGCGGACCCCCCCGCGGCGGGGAAGGGGAAGCGTCGACATATTCGACATAGTCGAGCGAGTACGACGTCCGGTCGGCCGAGGGCCCCCGATGCCCCTGGACCCCCCCCCCGGGGTGGGCCAGACGGAAAAATGTCAAAGTCTGGTTGTCGGCCAGGGGTAAGTGTGTGTCCCTGTACCCAGGCAGGGTGCACCGAACCCGGGCGAGGCCTCCGGAAGGCTCCCCTGACGGACTTCCAGGCCTCGGGACATTTGAGAAGGATCAAGGGCGGGAGGCGCGGGTCCCTGTACCCAGGCAGGGCGCGCTATCCTTGGGCAAAGGATCGTCGACGCGGACCCCCCCGCGGCGGGGAAGGGGAAGCGTCGACATATTCGACATAGTCGAGCGAGTACGACGTCCGGTCGGCCGAGGGCCCCCGATGCCCCTGGACCCCCCCCCGGGGTGGGCCAGACGGAAAAATGTCAAAGTCTGGTTGTCGGCCAGGGGTAAGTGTGTGTCCCTGTGCCCAGGCAGGGTGCACCGAACCCGGGCGAGGCCTCCGGAAGGCTCCCCTGACGGACTTCCAGGCCTCGGGACATTTGAGAAGGATCAAGGGCGGGAGGCGCGGGTCCCTGTACCCAGGCAGGGCGCGCTATCCTTGGGCAAAGGATCGTCGACGCGGCCCTCCCGCGGCGGGGAAGGGGAAGCGTCGACATATTCGACATAGTCGAGCGAGTACGACGTCCGGTCGGCCGAGGGCCCCCGATGCCCCTGGACCCCCCCCCCGGGGTGGGCCAGACGGAAAAATGTCAAAGTCTGGTTGTCGGCCAGGGGTAAGTGTGTGTCCCTGTGCCCAGGCAGGGTGCACCGAACCCGGACGAGGCCTCCGGAAGGCTCCCCTGACGGACTTCCAGGCCTCGGGACATTTGAGAAGGATCAAGGGCGGGAGGCGCGGGTCCCTGTACCCAGGCAGGGCGCGCCATCCTTGGGCAAAGGATCGTCGACGCGGACCCCCCCGCGGCGGGGAAGGGGAAGCGTCGACATATTCGACATAGTCGAGCGAGTACGAAGTCCGGTCGGCCGAGGGCCCCCGATGCCCCTGGACCCCCCAGGGTGGGCCAGACGGAAAAATGTCAAAGTCTGGTTGTCGGCCAGGGGTAAGTGTGTGTCCCTGTGCCCAGGCAGGGTGCACCGAACCCGGGCGAGGCCTCCGGAAGGGTCCCCTGACAGACTTCCAGGCCTCGGGACTTTTGACAGAGAACCAGGGCGGGAGGCGCGGGTCCCTGTACCCAGGCAGGGCGCGCTATCCTTGGGCACAGGATCGTCGACGCGGACCCCCCCGCGGCGGGGAAGGGGAAGCGTCGACATATTCGACATAGTCGAGCGAGTACGACGTCCGGTCGGCCGAGGGCCCCCGATGCCCCTGGACCCCCCGGGGTGGGCCAGACGGAAAAATGTCCCCCCGGACCCCACGGAGGCGAGAGAAAAAAAGCGTCAAAGGTCTGGTTGTCGGTCAGGGGTAGGTGCGGATCCCTGTGCCCAGGAAGGTCAACCGAACCCGGACAAGGCCTCCGGAAGGGTCCCCTGACAGACTTCCAGGCCTGACGATTTTCTCGAAACTGAGAACCGCTATGAGATCGGATTTGAAAGCTGAATCCGGGCAACAGTTCCACGAGCTGGGCATGTCGGAGTGGTACGCGTTCATAAAAGTGTATCGCAGCATCGCGACCGGGTACCTTCGAACGGCCACCTGTGCCAGAGAGCTGGGACGTCGAGCGAGTCGAGCAACTTCGGCGGGCGGTCTGTCGAGGTTCCCCGGACCCCGGGGTGATGCGCGCCCGGCCTACCCCTCTTGGGACCTGAGGGGCGGAGCTAAGGGCACAATTCCACGTTTTCCACCGCGGTAGGTCCCCCGATCGATCTGGCGAGGCGCGATCCGGCGGGGAGCGGCCCCCTCGTTCGGCCGGGCTCTGGAGCCCGTGCCGGCAAGGACGAGAGGGTCTCCCTCCCCCCCGATGCCGCATCGCGCCGGGGCTCGGGCCCGCAGGGTATACCCCCCCCCGGCGGCGGAACCTCCGCCCGGGAAGGGGTCGTCCCTCCCCCGAGGCGAGCTTGAGAGGCACGGAGCGGGGTCCCCGCGGCGGGGGCCCCCGGAGGCGTCCGGCACCGCGTCGGCCGCCGGCGCCCGGGCGAGGAGAGCGGCGAGGGCCGCCTCCCGCCGCCCGGGCCAG
>NW_026608850.1:305000-317500 GCF_029499605.1 Hyla sarda | reverse complement strand
GCAGGGTCCACCGAACTCGGGCAATGCCTCTGGAAGGGTCCCCCGAAAGACTTCCGGGCCTGACGATTATCTCGAAACCGAGAACCGCTATGAGAACGGATTCGAAGGCCGAATCCGGGTGACAGTTCCACGAGTCGGGCATGACAGAGTGGCACGCGTTCATAAAACTGCATAGCAGCATGGCGACCGGCTACCGCAGAACGGCCACCTGCCTGGGGATAGCAGGAGAGCGAGAAGCACGGCTGCTCTCCCGGGGTACGCCAGGGCCGAGCGTGTGCTCCCCTGCGGACGAACCTCTGCCTTCTCCCTCGGTGAATGCCGGGGGGAACGGGTCCGGTTCGCGTACCCGACCCGGGGCCGGTCGGTCCCCGGGCAAAGCCTCCGGAAGGGTCCCCTTTACACGCACAGACCCAGAGAGGCTAAAAGGGCGGGAGGCGCGGGTCCCTGTACCCAGGCAGGGCGCGCCGTCCTTGGGAAGAGTTGCAGCGGAACGGCCACCCGTGCCAGAGGGCCGGGACGTCGAGCGAGTCGAGCAACTTCGGCGGGCGGTCCGCCGAAGTCCCCCGGTCCCGGGGGTGATGCGCGCGTGCCCTGCCGGCACCCTCTTTGGACCGGAGGGGCCGAGCTATGGGCGTAATTTCTCGTTTTTTTTTCATCCTCTGAAGGTCCCTCGATCGATCTGGCGAGGCGCGATCCGGCGGGGAGCGACCCTCTCGTTCGGCCGGGCTCCGGAGCCCGTGTCGGCGAAGGCGAGAGGGTCTCGCTCCCCCTGACGCCGCATCGTGCCGGGGCTCGGGGGGGGCCCTTAGGGTATACCCCCTCCCGGCGGAACTCCCGCCGGGAAAGGGGTCGTCCCTCCCGGGAGGCGAGCTTGAGCGGCACGGAGCGGGCTCCCCCAGATGTGTCCGGAGAGAACGGCATCATTCGCAATATCCCCAGACGGTCGTTTCGACGCGCGATCCGGCGGGGACCGACCCCCTCGTCCGGCCGGGCCCCGGAGCCCGTGTCGGCGAAGGGTCTCGATCCCCCCGGTGCCGAGTCGCGCCACGGCACGGTCCGGAAGGCTATATCCGTCTTTGAAGGTCCCTCGATCGATCTAACGAAGCGCGATCCGGCAGGGAGCTAGCCACTCTGCGGAGCCCGTGTCAGTAAAGGCGAGAGGGTCCCCCTCCCCCCAGATGCCGCATCGCGCCGGTGCGGAGGCGGCGGCTGCCGCCAGATGCGCGACGAGGGGTCGGCGGTCACGAAGGGCACAGGGAGGGTGGCCGGGCGGTCCGGCAGGAAGCGCAACCGCGTCCCGGCGAGGGAGACCCAAGGCCCCAGGGCCTCTCCCCTAAGCCGCGGGCGTCGGAGTGCGCGCAGCGGGACCGCGCCTCGGCTGCCCTCCCTCGGCCTCCCTCGCGGAGGGGGGCCGAGCCGTCCCAGGAGACGCGCGAGCGGGACGGCTCCCCGACGGCCACCGTACCCCCCCGGAGAAAGGCAGCGGTACCGCCGGGCGGGTGGGCGGACCCCGTCGGGCGGCCCGGCGGAGCTCCTTCGTAGGCTGAGAGTAAAATCGAAAAAGTCCCGATCGACGTGCCCGGGGGGCTAAGCGCGGGTCCCTGCATCCCAGGCAGGGCGCGCCCACCTCGGGCACGGGATCCCGGAACCCGGAGCGGCGGAGGGGTCGGCGGTCCCGAAGGGCATAGGGAGGGGCGGCCGGGCGGTCCGGCAGGAAGCGCAACCGCGTCCAGGCGCGGGAGACCCAAGGCCCCTCGGGGTCCTCGAGGCTGCCCGCGAGACTCCGGTCCCGCGTCGGCGCGCCTCGCTCCCCGGGCCTCTCCCCTAAGCCGCGGGCGTCGGAGTGCGCGCAGCAGGACCGCACCTCGGCTGCCCTCCCTCGGCCTCCCTCGCGGAGGGGGGCCGAGCCGTCCCAGAACACGCGGGCGGGCGGGACGGCTCCCTGACGGCCACCGGACCCCGCCGAGCCCAACCCGGGCACGGGATCCTTGGAGAGCGGACACCCGGAGGAAGGCAGCGGTACCGCCGGGCGGGTGAGCAGACCCCGTCGGGCGGCCCGGCGGAGCTCCTTCGTAGGCTGAGCGTAAAATCGACAAAGTCCCGATCGGCGTGTCCCCGGGGGGCTAAGCGCGGGTCCCTGCATCCCAGGCAGGGCGCGCCCACCCCGGGCACGGGATCCCGGAACCCGGAGCGGCGGAGGGGTCGGCGGTCCCGAAGGGCATAGGGAGGGGCGGCCGGGCGGTCCGGCAGGAAGCGCAACCGCGTCCAGGCGCGGGAGACCCAAGGCCCCTCGGGGTCCTCGAGGCTGCCCGCGAGACTCCGGTCCCGCGTCGGCACGCCTCGCTCCCCGGGCCTCTCCCCTAAGCCGCGGGCGTCGGAGTGCGCGCAGCAGGACCGCACCTCGGCCGCCCTCCCTCGGCCTCCCTCGCGGAGGGGGGCCGAGCCGTCCCAGGAGACACGCGGGCGGGCGGGACGGCTCCCCGACGGCCACCGGACCCCGCCGAGCCCACCCCGGGCACGGGATCCTTGGAGAGCGGACAGCCGGAGGAAGGCAGCGGTACCGCCGGGCGGGTGGGCGGACCCCGTCGGGCGGCCCGGCGGAGCTCCTTCGTAGGCTGAGAGTAAAATTGACAAAGTCCCGATCGACGTGCCCGGGGGGCTAAGCGCGGGTCCCTGCATCCCAGGCAGGGCGCGCCCACCCCGGGCACGGTATCCCCAGAGAGGGCACACCCGGAGGAAGGCAGCGGGACCACCGGGTGGGTGCGCGAACCCGCACGGGCGGTGCAGCGTGGCCCCGAAGTAGGCTGAGCGTAACATTGACAAGGTCGAGATCGCTGTGCGCGGGGTGTTTGGGACCGGTCCCTGGACCCCCGGGAGGCTTCGCCCACCCCGCGCATGGTATCCCCGGAGAGGGCACACCCGGAGGAAGGCAGCGGGACCACCGGGTGGGTGCGCGAACCCGCACGGGCGGTGCAGCGTGGCCCCGAAGTAGGCTGAGCGTAACATTGACAAGGTCGAGATCGCTGTGCGCGGGGTGTTTGGGACCGGTCCCTGGACCCCCGGGAGGCTTCGCCCACCCCGCGCATGGTATCCCCGGAGAGGGCACACCCGGAGGAAGGCAGCGGGACCACCGGGTGGGTGCGCGAACCCGCACGGGCGGTGCAGCGTGGCCCCGAAGTAGGCTGAGCGTAACATTGACAAGGTCGAGATCGCTGTGCGCGGGGTGTTTGGGACCGGTCCCTGGACCCCCGGGAGGCTTCGCCCACCCCGCGCATGGTATCCCCGGAGAGGGCACACCCGGAGGAAGGCAGCGGGACCACCGGGTGGGTGCGCGAACCCGCACGGGCGGTGCAGCGTGGCCCCGAAGTAGGCTGAGCGTAACATTGACAATGTCGAGATCGCTGTGTGCGGGGTGTTTGGGACCGGTCCCTGGACCCCCGGGAGGGGTCGCACACCCCGCGCATGGTATCCCCGGATAGGGCACACCCGGAGGAAGGCAGCGGGACCACCGGGTGGGTGCGCGAACCCGTACGGGCGGTGCAGCGTGGCCCCGAAGTAGGCTGAGCGTAACATTGACAAGGTCGAGATCGCTGTGCGCGGGGTGTTTGGCACCGGTCCCTGGACCCCCGGGAGGGTTCGCACACCCCGCGCATGGTATCCCCGGAGAGGGCACACCCGGAGGAAGGCAGCGGGACCACCGGGTGGGTGCGCGAACCCGCACGGGCGGTGCAGCGTGGCCCCGAAGTAGGCTGAGCGTAACATTGACAAGGTCGAGATCGCTGTGCGCGGGGTGTTTGGCACCGGTCCCTGGACCCCCGGGAGGCTTCGCCCACCCCGCGCATGGTATCCCCGGAGAGGGCACACCCGGAGGAAGGCAGCGGGACCACCGGGTGGGTGCGCGAACCCGCACGGGCGGTGCAGCGTGGCCCCGAAGTAGGCTGAGCGTAACATTGACAAGGTCGAGATCGCTGTGCGCGGGGTGTTTGGCACCGGTCCCTGGACCCCCGGGAGGGTTCGCACACCCCGCGCATGGTATCCCCAGAGAGGGCACACCCGGAGGAAGGCAGCGGGACAACCGGGTGGGTGCGCGAACCCGCACGGGCGGTGCAGCGTGGCCCCGAAGTAGGCTGAGCGTAACATTGACAAGGTCGAGATCGCTGTGCGCGGGGTGTTTGGGACCGGTCCCTGGACCCCCGGGAGGGTTCGCACACCCCGCGCATGGTATCCCCGGAGAGGGCACACCCGGAGGAAGGCAGCGGGACCACCGGGTGGGTGCGCGAACCCGCACGGGCGGTGCAGCGTGGCCCCGAAGTAGGCTGAGCGTAACATTGACAAGGTCGAGATCGCTGTGCGCGGGATGTTTGGGACCGGTCCCTGGACCCCCGGGAGGGTTCGCACACCCCGCGCATGGTATCCCCGGAGAGGGCACACCCGGAGGAAGGCAGCGGGACCACCGGGTGGGTGCGCGAACCCGCACGGGCGGTGCAGCGTGGCCCCGAAGTAGGCTGAGCGTAACATTGACAAGGTCGAGATCGCTGTGCGCGGGGTGTTTGGCACCGGTTCCTGGACCCCCGGGAGGGTTCGCACACCCCGCGCATGGTATCCCCGGAGAGGGCACACCCGGAGGAAGGCAGCGGGACCACCGGGTGGGTGCGCGAACCCGCACGGGCGGTGCAGCGTGGCCCCGAAGTAGGCTGAGCGTAACATTGACAAGGTCGAGATCGCTGTGCGCGGGGTGTTTGGCACCGGTTCCTGGACCCCCGGGAGGGTTCGCACACCCCGCGCATGGTATCCCCGGAGAGGGCACACCCGGAGGAAGGCAGCGGGACCACCGGGTGGGTGCGCGAACCCGCACGGGCGGTGCAGCGTGGCCCCGAAGTAGGCTGAGCGTAACATTGACAAGGTCGGGATCGCTGTGCGCGGGGTGTTTGGCACCGGTCCCTGGACCCCCGGGAGGGTTCGCACACCCCGCGCATGGTATCCCCGGAGAGGGCACACCCGGAGGAAGGCAGCGGGACCACCGGGTGGGTGCGCGAACCCGCACGGGCGGTGCAGCGTGGCCCCGAAGTAGGCTGAGCGTAACATTGACAAGGTCGAGATCGCTGTGCGCGGGGTGTTTGGCACCGGTCCCTGGACCCCCGGGAGGGTTCGCACACCCCGCGCATGGTATCCCCGGAGAGGGCACACCCGGAGGAAGGCAGCGGGACCACCGGGTGGGTGCGCGAACCCGCACGGGCGGTGCAGCGTGGCCCCGAAGTAGGCTGAGCGTAACATTGACAAGGTCGAGATCGCTGTGCGCGGGGTGTTTGGCACCGGTCCCTGGACCCCCGGGAGGGTTCGCACACCCCGCGCATGGTATCCCCGGAGAGGGCACACCCGGAGGAAGGCAGCGGGACCACCGGGTGGGTGCGCGAACCCGCACGGGCGGTGCAGCGTGGCCCCGAAGTAGGCTGAGCGTAACATTGACAAGGTCGAGATCGCTGTGCGCGGGGTGTTTGGCACCGGTCCCTGGACCCCCGGGAGGGTTCGCACACCCCGCGCATGGTATCCCCGGAGAGGGCACACCCGGAGGAAGGCAGCGGGACCACCGGGTGGGTGCGCGAACCCGCACGGGCGGTGCAGCGTGGCCCCGAAGTAGGCTGAGCGTAACATTGACAAGGTCGAGATCGCTGTGTGCGGGGTGTTTGGGACCGGTCCCTGGACCCCCGGGAGGGGTCGCACACCCCGCGCATGGTATCCCCGGATAGGGCACACCCGGAGGAAGGCAGCGGGACCACCGGGTGGGTGCGCGAACCCGCACGGGCGGTGCAGCGTGGCCCCGAAGTAGGCTGAGCGTAACATTGACAAGGTCGAGATCGCTGTGCGCGGGGTGTTTGGGACCGGTCCCTGGACCCCCGGGAGGGTTCGCACACCCCGCGCATGATATCCCCGGAGAGGGCACACCCGGAGGAAGGCAGCGGGACCACCGGGTGGGTGCGCGAACCCGCACGGGCGGTGCAGCGTGGCCCCGAAGTAGGCTGAGCGTAACATTGACAAGGTCGAGATCGCTGTGCGCGGGGTGTTTGGCACCGGTCCTTGAACCCCCGGGAGGGTTCGCACACCCCGCGCATGGTATCCCCGGAGAGGGCACACCCGGAGGAAGGCAGCGGGACCACCGGGTGGGTGCGCGAACCCGCACGGGCGGTGCAGCGTGGCCCCGAAGTAGGCTGAGCGTAACATTGACAAGGTCGAGATCGCTGTGCGCGGGGTGTTTGGCACCGGTCCCTGGACCCCCGGGAGGGTTCGCACACCCCGCGCATGGTATCCCCGGAGAGGGCACACCCGGAGGAAGGCAGCGGGACCACCGGGTGGGTGCGCGAACCCGCACGGGCGGTGCAGCGTGGCCCCGAAGTAGGCTGAGCGTAACATTGACAAGGTCGAGATCGCTGTGCGCGGGGTGTTTGGCACCGGTCCCTGGACCCCCGGGAGGGTTCGCACACCCCGCGCATGGTATCCCCAGAGAGGGCACACCCGGAGGAAGGCAGCGGGACCACCGGGTGGGTGCGCGAACCCGCACGGGCGGTGCAGCGTGGCCCCGAAGTAGGCTGAGCGTAACATTGACAAGGTCGAGATCGCTGTGCGCGGGGTGTTTGGCACCGGTCCCTGGACCCCCGGGAGGGTTCGCACACCCCGCGCATGGTATCCCCGGAGAGGGCACACCCGGAGGAAGGCAGCGGGACCACCGGGTGGGTGCGCGAACCCGCACGGGCGGTGCAGCGTGGCCCCGAAGTAGGCTGAGCGTAACATTGACAAGGTCGAGATCGCTGTGCGCGGGGTGTTTGGGACCGGTCCCTGGACCTCCGGGAGGGTTCGCACACCCCGCGCATGGTATCCCCAGAGAGGGCACACCCGGAGGAAGGCAGCGGGACCACCGGGTGGGTGCGCGAACCCGCACGGGCGGTGCAGCGTGGCCCCGAAGTAGGCTGAGCGTAACATTGACAAGGTCGAGATCGCTGTGCGCGGGGTGTTTGGGACCGGTCCCTGGACCCCCGGGAGGGTTCGCACACCCCGCGCATGGTATCCCCGGAGAGGGCACACCCGGAGGAAGGCAGCGGGACCACCGGGTGGGTGCGCGAACCCGCACGGGCGGTGCAGCGTGGCCCCGAAGTAGGCTGAGCGTAACATTGACAAGGTCGAGATCGCTGTGCGCGGGGTGTTTGGGACCGGTCCCTGGACCCCCGGGAGGGTTCGCACACCCCGCGCATGGTATCCCCGGAGAGGGCACACCCGGAGGAAGGCAGCGGGACCACCGGGTGGGTGCGCGAACCCGCACGGGCGGTGCAGCGTGGCCCCGAAGTAGGCTGAGCGTAACATTGACAAGGTCGGGATCGCTGTGTGCGGGGTGTTTGGGACCGGTCCCTGGACCCCCGGGAGGGTTCGCACACCCCGCGCATGGTATCCCCGGAGAGGGCACACCCGGAGGAAGGCAGCGGGACCACCGGGTGGGTGCGCGAACCCGCACGGGCGGTGCAGCGTGGCCCCGAAGTAGGCTGAGCGTAACATTGACAAGGTCGAGATCGCTGTGTGCGGGGTGTTTGGCACCGGTCCCTGGACCCCCGGGAGGGTTCGCACACCCCGCGCATGGTATCCCCGGAGAGGGCACACCCAGAGGAAGGCAGCGGCACCGGCGGGCGGGTGTGCGGACCCCGTCGGGACGCACGACAGTGCTTCAGGCCGACCTTCTTAGGCTGAGCGACAAAGTCCCGATTGACGTGTGTGTCCCTGTGCCCAGGCAGGGTGCACCGTCCTTGGGCACAGGATCGTCGACGCGGACCCCCCCCGCGGCGGGGAAGGGGAAGCGTCGACATATTCGACATAGTCGAGCGAGTACGACGTCCGGTCGGCCGAGGGCCCCCGATGCCCCTGGACCCCCCCCGGGGTGGGCCAGACGGAAAAATGTCAAAGTCTGGTTGTCGGCCAGGGGTAAGTGTGTGTCCCTGTGCCCAGGCAGGGTGCACCGAACCCGGGCGAGGCCTCCGGAAGGGTCCCCTGACAGACTTCCAGGCTTTGGAACATTTGAGAGAGATCAAGGGCGGGAGGCGCGGGTCCCTGTACCCAGGCAGGGTGCGCTATCCTTGGGCACAAGATCGTCGAAGCGGACCCCCCCGCGGCGGGGAAGGGGAAGCGTCGACATATTCGACATAGTCGAGCGAGTACGACGTCCGGTCGGCCGAGGGCCCCCGATGCGCCTGGACCCCCCCCCGGGGTGGGCCAGACGGAAAAATGTCAAAGTCTGGTTGTCGGCCAGGGGTAAGTGTGTGTCCCTGTGCCCAGGCAGGGTGCACCGAACCCGGGCGAGGCCTCCGGAAGGGTCCCCTGACAGACCTCCAGGCCTCGGGACTTTTGACAGAGAACCAGGGCGGGAGGCGCGGGTCCCTGTACCCAGGCAGGGCGCGCCATCCTTGGGCACAGGATCGTCGACGCGGACCCCCCCGCGGCGGGGAAGGGGAAGCGTCGACATATTCGACATAGTCGAGCGAGTACGACGTCCGGTCGGCCGAGGGCCCCCGATGCCCCTGGACCCCCCCCCCCCCCCCCCCCCGGGGTGGGCCAGACGGAAAAATGTCAAAGTCTGGTTGTCGGCCAGGGGTAAGTGTGTGTCCCTGTGCCCAGGCAGGGTGCACCGAACCCGGGCGAGGCCTCCGGAAGGCTCCCCTGACGGACTTCCAGGCCTCGGGACATTTGAGAAGGATCAAGGGCGGGAGGCGCGGGTCCCTGTACCCAGGCAGGGCGCGCTATCCTTCGGCAAAGGATCGTCGACGCGGACCCCCCCGCGGCGGGGAAGGGGAAGCGTCGACATATTCGACATAGTCGAGCGAGTACGACGTCCGGTCGGCCGAGGGCCCCCGATGCCCCTGGACCCCCCCCCCCCCCGGGGTGGGCCAGACGGAAAAATGTCAAAGTCTGGTTGTCGGCCAGGGGTAAGTGTGTGTCCCTGTGCCCAGGCAGGGTGCACCGAACCCGGGCGAGGCCTCCGGAAGGGTCCCCTGACAGACCTCCAGGCCTCGGGACTTTTGACAGAGAACCAGGGCGGGAGGCGCGGGTCCCTGTACCCAGGCAGGGCGCGCTATCCTTGGGCACAGGATCGTCGACGCGGACCCCCCCGCGGCGGGGAAGGGGAAGCGTCGACATATTCGACATAGTCGAGCGAGTACGACGTCCGGTCGGACGAGGGCCCCCGATGCCCCTGGACCCCCCCCCCCCCCCCCCCTCCGGGGTGGGCCAGACGGAAAAATGTCAAAGTCTGGTTGTCGGCCAGGGGTAAGTGTGTGTCCCTGTGCCCAGGCAGGGTGCACCGAACCCGGGCGAGGCCTCCGGAAGGCTCCCCTGACGGACTTCCAGGCCTCGGGACATTTGAGAAGGATCAAGGGCGGGAGGCGCGGGTCCCTGTACCCAGGCAGGGCGCGCTATCCTTGGGCAAAGGATCGTCGACGCGGACCCCCCCGCGGCGGGGAAGGGGAAGCGTCGACATATTCGACATAGTCGAGCGAGTACGACGTCCGGTCGGCCGAGAGCCCCCGATGCCCCCGGGGTGGTGCCGACGCGCCAACCCGGAGTCAAGAGGGAAAATGTTAAAAGTCGGGTGGTTGGCCCGTGGGAAGTGTGTGTCCCTGTGCCCAGGCAGGGTGCACTGAACCCGGGCAAGTCATCTGGAAGGGTCCCCTGACAGACCTCCAGACATGATGATTATCTCAAAACTGAGAACCACTATGAGATCGTATTTGAAAGCCGAATCCAGGCGACAGTTCCATGAGCTGGGCATGTCGGAGTGGTACGCTTTCATAAAAGTGTATCACAGCATAGCGACCGGGTATCTTAGAACGGCCTCCTGTGCCAGAGAGCTGGGACGTCGAGCGAGTCGAGCCAGTCTGGCGGGCGGTCCGCCGAGGGTGCCCGTCCCCCCGGACCCCCCCAGTGTGGGCCAGACAGAAAATGTCAAAGTCCGGTTGTCGGCCAGGGGTAAGTGTGTGTCCCTGTGCCCAGGCAGGGTGCACCGAACCCGGGCGAGGCCTCCGGAAGGGTCCCCTGATGGACTTCCAGGCTTTGGAACATTTGAGAGAGATCAAGGGCGGGAGGCGCGGGTCCCTGTACCCAGGCAGGGCGCGCTATCCTTGGGCACAAGATCGTCGACGCGGACCCCCCCGCGGCGGGGAAGGGGAAGCGTCGACATATTCGACATAGTCGAGCGAGTACGACGTCCGGTCGGCCGAGGGCCCCCGATGCCCCTGGACCCCCCCCCGGGGTGGGCCAGACGGAAAAATGTCAAAGTCTGGTTGTCGGCCAGGGGTAAGTGTGTGTCCCTGTGCCCAGGCAGGGTGCACCGAACCCGGGCGAGGCCTCCGAAAGGCTCCCCTGACGGACTTCCAGGCCTCGGGACATTTGAGAAGGATCAAGGGCGGGAGGCGCGGGTCCCTGTACCCAGGCAGGGCGCGCTATCCTTGGGCAAAGGATCGTCGACGCGGACCCCCCCGCGGCGGGGAAGGGGAAGCGTCGACATATTCGACATAGTCGAGCGAGTACGACGTCCGGTCGGCCGAGGGCCCCCGATGCCCCTGGACCCCCCCCCCCCCGGGGTGGGCCAGACGGAAAAATGTCAAAGTCTGGTTGTCGGCCAGGGGTAAGTGTGTGTCCCTGTGCCCAGGCAGGGTGCACCGAACCCGGGCGAGGCCTCCGGAAGGGTCCCCTGACAGACCTCCAGGCCTCGGGACTTTTGACAGAGAACCAGGGCGGGAGGCGCGGGTCCCTGTACCCAGGCAGGGCGCGCTATCCTTGGGCACAGGATCGTCGACGCGGACCCCCCCGCGGCGGGGAAGGGGAAGCGTCGACATATTCGACATAGTCGAGCGAGTACGACGTCCGGTCGGACGAGGGCCCCCGATGCCCCTGGACCCCCCCCCCCCCCCCCCTCCGGGGTGGGCCAGACGGAAAAATGTCAAAGTCTGGTTGTCGGCCAGGGGTAAGTGTGTGTCCCTGTGCCCAGGCAGGGTGCACCGAACCCGGGCGAGGCCTCCGGAAGGCTCCCCTGACGGACTTCCAGGCCTCGGGACATTTGAGAAGGATCAAGGGCGGGAGGCGCGGGTCCCTGTACCCAGGCAGGGCGCGCTATCCTTGGGCAAAGGATCGTCGACGCGGACCCCCCCGCGGCGGGGAAGGGGAAGCGTCGACATATTCGACATAGTCGAGCGAGTACGACGTCCGGTCTGCCGAGAGCCCCCGATGCCCCCGGGGTGGTGCCGACGCGCCAACCCGGAGTCAAGAGGGAAAATGTTAAAAGTCGGGTGGTTGGCCCGTGGGAAGTGTGTGTCCCTGTGCCCAGGCAGGGTGCACTGAACCCGGGCAAGTCATCTGGAAGGGTCCCCTGACAGACCTCCAGACATGATGATTATCTCAAAACTGAGAACCACTATGAGATCGTATTTTAAAGCCGAATCCAGGCGACAGTTCCATGAGCTGGGCATGTCGGAGTGGTACGCTTTCATAAAAGTGTATCACAGCATAGCGACCGGGTATCTTAGAACGGCCTCCTGTGCCAGAGAGCTGGGACGTCGAGCGAGTCGAGCCAGTCTGGTGGGCGGTCCGCCGAGGGTGCCCGTCCCCCCGGACCCCCCCAGTGTGGGCCAGACAGAAAATGTCAAAGTCCGGTTGTCGGCCAGGGGTAAGTGTGTGTCCCTGTGCCCAGGCAGGGTGCACCGAACCCGGGCGAGGCCTCCGGAAGGGTCCCCTGACGGACTTCCAGGCTTTGGAACATTTGAGAGAGATCAAGGGCGGGAGGCGCGGGTCCCTGTACCCAGGCAGGGCGCGCTATCCTTGGGCACAAGATCGTCGACGCGGACCCCCCCGCGGCGGGGAAGGGGAAGCGTCGACATATTCGACATAGTCGAGCGAGTACGACGTCCGGTCGGCCGAGGGCCCCCGATGCCCCTGGACCCCCCCCCCGGGGTGGGCCAGACGGAAAAATGTCAAAGTCTGGTTGTCGGCCAGGGGTAAGTGTGTGTCCCTGTACCCAGGCAGGGTGCACCGAACCCGGGCGAGGCCTCCGGAAGGCTCCCCTGACGGACTTCCAGGCCTCGGGACATTTGAGAAGGATCAAGGGCGGGAGGCGCGGGTCCCTGTACCCAGGCAGGGCGCGCTATCCTTGGGCAAAGGATCGTCGACGCGGACCCCCCCGCGGCGGGGAAGGGGAAGCGTCGACATATTCGACATAGTCGAGCGAGTACGACGTCCGGTCGGCCGAGGGCCCCCGATGCCCCTGGACCCCCCCCCGGGGTGGGCCAGACGGAAAAATGTCAAAGTCTGGTTGTCGGCCAGGGGTAAGTGTGTGTCCCTGTGCCCAGGCAGGGTGCACCGAACCCGGGCGAGGCCTCCGGAAGGCTCCCCTGACGGACTTCCAGGCCTCGGGACATTTGAGAAGGATCAAGGGCGGGAGGCGCGGGTCCCTGTACCCAGGCAGGGCGCGCTAT
>NW_026608850.1:282500-295000 GCF_029499605.1 Hyla sarda | reverse complement strand
CCTTCCCGGGTAAGCCCGTCCGGGAGGCCCCGGTGAGACCTCCAGCGGGCCTGGTTCTCCGCAGGGGGCCGAGGCAGGGCGCGTGCCCGGGCCTCGGTCCGCCTTTCCCGGGCGAGGGCACCCGGGGAAGGCACCGATTTCAGACACGGGCATTTGCCGGGTCGGTCTCGCATGCCGGGGCAGAGTTGCCTTCAAGCTAAAAATTGAGAGGATGCGAAAAAAAAAAAAATCGAGTTAATTCGGGTAGGGGGACGAGCCTGCCCACGTCCCCGGGCCAGGGTGCGCTCTTCCCGGGTACGCCCGTCCGGGAGGCCCCCGGGCGAGACTTCCGGGGGACCGGCCAAAGTCCCCCAGGCCCGGTCCTCCGCAGGGGGACGAGCCGGCCGGCGTACCTGGGCCAGGGTGCACTCTTCCCGAGTAAGCTGTCGCCGAAGGACGGGGGTAGAAGGGAAGCACGCGGTACCCCAAAGAGGACACCGGGAGGCGCCAGCGTTCAGCGAGGAGCCGCTTCCCGAGAAGGGGGACGAGCCTGCCGGCTTACCCGGGCCAGGGTGCACCCTTCCCGGGTACTCTCTTCCGGGAGGCCCCCGGCGGGACCTCCGGGGGGGGGGGGTGGGGGGGGGGGGAAACGGCCAAGGTCCCCCGGGCCCGGTTCTCCGCAGGGGGAGGAGGCATGGCACGAGCCCGGGCCTCGGCGAGCCTTCCCCGGGCAAGGGCTCCGGGGAAGGCGGCGTTGGAAACTTGAGAGAGTTTGGAGGGCCAGTCTCGCACGCTAGAGCAAGGTTGCCCTGAGCATAAAATTGAGAAAAAATAAAATAAAAATTCCGCAGAGGTGGGGGGAGAGGTGGTCAGACTACCCGAGGAGGGCGCACCATAGCCGGGTATGCCCCCGCGGAGGGTCCCCTGTGAGACTTCCGGTGGGACTTTGAAAGAAAAAAAAAAATAAAATAAAATCAAAGCCCCCCCCCCTGGTTCTCTCGAGGGCACCCGGCCGGACGACTACCCGAGGAGGGCTCACCTCCCCTGGGCAAGGTCTCCGGAAGGGTCACCCGGACGACTTCCAGGCCTGACGATTATCTCGAAACCGAGAACCGCTATGAGAACAGATTCGAAGGCCGTATCCGGGTGACAGTTCCACGAGTCGGGCATGACAGAGTGGCACGCGTTCATAAAACTGCATAGCAGCATGGCGACCGGCGACCTCAGAACGGCCACCTGCCTGGGGATAGCAGGAGAGCGAGAAGCACGGCTGCTCTCTCGGGGTACGCCAGGGCCGAGCGCGGGCTCGCCTGCGGAAGAACCCCTGCCTTCTCCCACGGTGAATTCCGGGGGGGGGGGGGGGAGACGGGGCCGGTTCACGTACCCGACCCGGGGCTTGCGCGGTCCCCGGGCAAAGCCTCCGGAAGGGTCCCCTTACACGCACAGACCCGGAGAGGCTAAAAGGGCGGGAGGCGCGGGTCCCTGTACCCAGGCAGGGCGCGCCGTCCTTGGGAACAGGATGGGCGACACGTACCCCTGACAGAATACGAGTCCCGGCTGTCAGCCCTGGGGGAGTCGTGAGTCCCTGTGCCCAGGCAGGGTCCACCGAACTCGGGCAATGCCTCTGGAAGGGTCCCCCGAAAGACTTCCGGGCCTGACGATTATCTCGAAACCGAGAACCGCTATGAGAACGGATTCGAAGGCCGAATCCGGGTGACAGTTCCACGAGTCGGGCATGACAGAGTGGCACGCGTTCATAAAACTGCATAGCAGCATGGCGACCGGCTACCGCAGAACGGCCACCTGCCTGGGGATAGCAGGAGAGCGAGAAGCACGGCTGCTCTCCCGGGGTACGCCAGGGCCGAGCGTGTGCTCCCCTGCGGACGAACCTCTGCCTTCTCCCTCGGTGAATGCCGGGGGGAACGGGTCCGGTTCGCGTACCCGACCCGGGGCCGGTCGGTCCCCGGGCAAAGCCTCCGGAAGGGTCCCCTTTACACGCACAGACCCAGAGAGGCTAAAAGGGCGGGAGGCGCGGGTCCCTGTACCCAGGCAGGGCGCGCCGTCCTTGGGAAGAGTTGCAGCGGAACGGCCACCCGTGCCAGAGGGCCGGGACGTCGAGCGAGTCGAGCAACTTCGGCGGGCGGTCCGCCGAAGTCCCCCGGTCCCGGGGGTGATGCGCGCGTGCCCTGCCGGCACCCTCTTTGGACCGGAGGGGCCGAGCTATGGGCGTAATTTCTCGTTTTTTTTTCATCCTCTGAAGGTCCCTCGATCGATCTGGCGAGGCGCGATCCGGCGGGGAGCGACCCTCTCGTTCGGCCGGGCTCCGGAGCCCGTGTCGGCGAAGGCGAGAGGGTCTCGCTCCCCCTGACGCCGCATCGTGCCGGGGCTCGGGGGGGGGCCCTTAGGGTATACCCCCTCCCGGCGGAACTCCCGCCGGGAAAGGGGTCGTCCCTCCCGGGAGGCGAGCTTGAGCGGCACGGAGCGGGCTCCCCCAGATGTGTCCGGAGAGAACGGCATCATTCGCAATATCCCCAGACGGTCGTTTCGACGCGCGATCCGGCGGGGACCGACCCCCTCGTCCGGCCGGGCCCCGGAGCCCGTGTCGGCGAAGGGTCTCGATCCCCCCGGTGCCGAGTCGCGCCACGGCACGGTCCGGAAGGCTATATCCGTCTTTGAAGGTCCCTCGATCGATCTAACGAAGCGCGATCCGGCAGGGAGCTAGCCACTCTGCGGAGCCCGTGTCAGTAAAGGCGAGAGGGTCCCCCTCCCCCCAGATGCCGCATCGCGCCGGTGCGGAGGCGGCGGCTGCCGCCAGATGCGCGACGAGGGGTCGGCGGTCACGAAGGGCACAGGGAGGGTGGCCGGGCGGTCCGGCAGGAAGCGCAACCGCGTCCCGGCGAGGGAGACCCAAGGCCCCAGGGCCTCTCCCCTAAGCCGCGGGCGTCGGAGTGCGCGCAGCGGGACCGCGCCTCGGCTGCCCTCCCTCGGCCTCCCTCGCGGAGGGGGGCCGAGCCGTCCCAGGAGACGCGCGAGCGGGACGGCTCCCCGACGGCCACCGTACCCCCCCGGAGAAAGGCAGCGGTACCGCCGGGCGGGTGGGCGGACCCCGTCGGGCGGCCCGGCGGAGCTCCTTCGTAGGCTGAGAGTAAAATCGAAAAAGTCCCGATCGACGTGCCCGGGGGGCTAAGCGCGGGTCCCTGCATCCCAGGCAGGGCGCGCCC
Source organism: Hyla sarda (assembly GCF_029499605.1). Lineage (NCBI taxonomy): Eukaryota > Metazoa > Chordata > Amphibia > Anura > Hylidae > Hyla > Hyla sarda. Next base: position 291,800 of record NW_026608850.1, on the reverse strand, counting down.
ACCTCGGGCACGGGATCCCGGAACCCGGAGCGGCGGAGGGGTCGGCGGTCCCGAAGGGCATAGGGAGGGGCGGCCGGGCGGTCCGGCAGGAAGCGCAACCGCGTCCAGGCGCGGGAGACCCAAGGCCCCTCGGGGTCCTCGAGGCTGCCCGCGAGACTCCGGTCCCGCGTCGGCGCGCCTCGCTCCCCGGGCCTCTCCCCTAAGCCGCGGGCGTCGGAGTGCGCGCAGCAGGACCGCACCTCGGCTGCCCTCCCTCGGCCTCCCTCGCGGAGGGGGGCCGAGCCGTCCCAGAACACGCGGGCGGGCGGGACGGCTCCCTGACGGCCACCGGACCCCGCCGAGCCCAACCCGGGCACGGGATCCTTGGAGAGCGGACACCCGGAGGAAGGCAGCGGTACCGCCGGGCGGGTGAGCAGACCCCGTCGGGCGGCCCGGCGGAGCTCCTTCGTAGGCTGAGCGTAAAATCGACAAAGTCCCGATCGGCGTGTCCCCGGGGGGCTAAGCGCGGGTCCCTGCATCCCAGGCAGGGCGCGCCCACCCCGGGCACGGGATCCCGGAACCCGGAGCGGCGGAGGGGTCGGCGGTCCCGAAGGGCATAGGGAGGGGCGGCCGGGCGGTCCGGCAGGAAGCGCAACCGCGTCCAGGCGCGGGAGACCCAAGGCCCCTCGGGGTCCTCGAGGCTGCCCGCGAGACTCCGGTCCCGCGTCGGCACGCCTCGCTCCCCGGGCCTCTCCCCTAAGCCGCGGGCGTCGGAGTGCGCGCAGCAGGACCGCACCTCGGCCGCCCTCCCTCGGCCTCCCTCGCGGAGGGGGGCCGAGCCGTCCCAGGAGACACGCGGGCGGGCGGGACGGCTCCCCGACGGCCACCGGACCCCGCCGAGCCCACCCCGGGCACGGGATCCTTGGAGAGCGGACAGCCGGAGGAAGGCAGCGGTACCGCCGGGCGGGTGGGCGGACCCCGTCGGGCGGCCCGGCGGAGCTCCTTCGTAGGCTGAGAGTAAAATTGACAAAGTCCCGATCGACGTGCCCGGGGGGCTAAGCGCGGGTCCCTGCATCCCAGGCAGGGCGCGCCCACCCCGGGCACGGTATCCCCAGAGAGGGCACACCCGGAGGAAGGCAGCGGGACCACCGGGTGGGTGCGCGAACCCGCACGGGCGGTGCAGCGTGGCCCCGAAGTAGGCTGAGCGTAACATTGACAAGGTCGAGATCGCTGTGCGCGGGGTGTTTGGGACCGGTCCCTGGACCCCCGGGAGGCTTCGCCCACCCCGCGCATGGTATCCCCGGAGAGGGCACACCCGGAGGAAGGCAGCGGGACCACCGGGTGGGTGCGCGAACCCGCACGGGCGGTGCAGCGTGGCCCCGAAGTAGGCTGAGCGTAACATTGACAAGGTCGAGATCGCTGTGCGCGGGGTGTTTGGGACCGGTCCCTGGACCCCCGGGAGGCTTCGCCCACCCCGCGCATGGTATCCCCGGAGAGGGCACACCCGGAGGAAGGCAGCGGGACCACCGGGTGGGTGCGCGAACCCGCACGGGCGGTGCAGCGTGGCCCCGAAGTAGGCTGAGCGTAACATTGACAAGGTCGAGATCGCTGTGCGCGGGGTGTTTGGGACCGGTCCCTGGACCCCCGGGAGGCTTCGCCCACCCCGCGCATGGTATCCCCGGAGAGGGCACACCCGGAGGAAGGCAGCGGGACCACCGGGTGGGTGCGCGAACCCGCACGGGCGGTGCAGCGTGGCCCCGAAGTAGGCTGAGCGTAACATTGACAATGTCGAGATCGCTGTGTGCGGGGTGTTTGGGACCGGTCCCTGGACCCCCGGGAGGGGTCGCACACCCCGCGCATGGTATCCCCGGATAGGGCACACCCGGAGGAAGGCAGCGGGACCACCGGGTGGGTGCGCGAACCCGTACGGGCGGTGCAGCGTGGCCCCGAAGTAGGCTGAGCGTAACATTGACAAGGTCGAGATCGCTGTGCGCGGGGTGTTTGGCACCGGTCCCTGGACCCCCGGGAGGGTTCGCACACCCCGCGCATGGTATCCCCGGAGAGGGCACACCCGGAGGAAGGCAGCGGGACCACCGGGTGGGTGCGCGAACCCGCACGGGCGGTGCAGCGTGGCCCCGAAGTAGGCTGAGCGTAACATTGACAAGGTCGAGATCGCTGTGCGCGGGGTGTTTGGCACCGGTCCCTGGACCCCCGGGAGGCTTCGCCCACCCCGCGCATGGTATCCCCGGAGAGGGCACACCCGGAGGAAGGCAGCGGGACCACCGGGTGGGTGCGCGAACCCGCACGGGCGGTGCAGCGTGGCCCCGAAGTAGGCTGAGCGTAACATTGACAAGGTCGAGATCGCTGTGCGCGGGGTGTTTGGCACCGGTCCCTGGACCCCCGGGAGGGTTCGCACACCCCGCGCATGGTATCCCCAGAGAGGGCACACCCGGAGGAAGGCAGCGGGACAACCGGGTGGGTGCGCGAACCCGCACGGGCGGTGCAGCGTGGCCCCGAAGTAGGCTGAGCGTAACATTGACAAGGTCGAGATCGCTGTGCGCGGGGTGTTTGGGACCGGTCCCTGGACCCCCGGGAGGGTTCGCACACCCCGCGCATGGTATCCCCGGAGAGGGCACACCCGGAGGAAGGCAGCGGGACCACCGGGTGGGTGCGCGAACCCGCACGGGCGGTGCAGCGTGGCCCCGAAGTAGGCTGAGCGTAACATTGACAAGGTCGAGATCGCTGTGCGCGGGATGTTTGGGACCGGTCCCTGGACCCCCGGGAGGGTTCGCACACCCCGCGCATGGTATCCCCGGAGAGGGCACACCCGGAGGAAGGCAGCGGGACCACCGGGTGGGTGCGCGAACCCGCACGGGCGGTGCAGCGTGGCCCCGAAGTAGGCTGAGCGTAACATTGACAAGGTCGAGATCGCTGTGCGCGGGGTGTTTGGCACCGGTTCCTGGACCCCCGGGAGGGTTCGCACACCCCGCGCATGGTATCCCCGGAGAGGGCACACCCGGAGGAAGGCAGCGGGACCACCGGGTGGGTGCGCGAACCCGCACGGGCGGTGCAGCGTGGCCCCGAAGTAGGCTGAGCGTAACATTGACAAGGTCGAGATCGCTGTGCGCGGGGTGTTTGGCACCGGTTCCTGGACCCCCGGGAGGGTTCGCACACCCCGCGCATGGTATCCCCGGAGAGGGCACACCCGGAGGAAGGCAGCGGGACCACCGGGTGGGTGCGCGAACCCGCACGGGCGGTGCAGCGTGGCCCCGAAGTAGGCTGAGCGTAACATTGACAAGGTCGGGATCGCTGTGCGCGGGGTGTTTGGCACCGGTCCCTGGACCCCCGGGAGGGTTCGCACACCCCGCGCATGGTATCCCCGGAGAGGGCACACCCGGAGGAAGGCAGCGGGACCACCGGGTGGGTGCGCGAACCCGCACGGGCGGTGCAGCGTGGCCCCGAAGTAGGCTGAGCGTAACATTGACAAGGTCGAGATCGCTGTGCGCGGGGTGTTTGGCACCGGTCCCTGGACCCCCGGGAGGGTTCGCACACCCCGCGCATGGTATCCCCGGAGAGGGCACACCCGGAGGAAGGCAGCGGGACCACCGGGTGGGTGCGCGAACCCGCACGGGCGGTGCAGCGTGGCCCCGAAGTAGGCTGAGCGTAACATTGACAAGGTCGAGATCGCTGTGCGCGGGGTGTTTGGCACCGGTCCCTGGACCCCCGGGAGGGTTCGCACACCCCGCGCATGGTATCCCCGGAGAGGGCACACCCGGAGGAAGGCAGCGGGACCACCGGGTGGGTGCGCGAACCCGCACGGGCGGTGCAGCGTGGCCCCGAAGTAGGCTGAGCGTAACATTGACAAGGTCGAGATCGCTGTGCGCGGGGTGTTTGGCACCGGTCCCTGGACCCCCGGGAGGGTTCGCACACCCCGCGCATGGTATCCCCGGAGAGGGCACACCCGGAGGAAGGCAGCGGGACCACCGGGTGGGTGCGCGAACCCGCACGGGCGGTGCAGCGTGGCCCCGAAGTAGGCTGAGCGTAACATTGACAAGGTCGAGATCGCTGTGTGCGGGGTGTTTGGGACCGGTCCCTGGACCCCCGGGAGGGGTCGCACACCCCGCGCATGGTATCCCCGGATAGGGCACACCCGGAGGAAGGCAGCGGGACCACCGGGTGGGTGCGCGAACCCGCACGGGCGGTGCAGCGTGGCCCCGAAGTAGGCTGAGCGTAACATTGACAAGGTCGAGATCGCTGTGCGCGGGGTGTTTGGGACCGGTCCCTGGACCCCCGGGAGGGTTCGCACACCCCGCGCATGATATCCCCGGAGAGGGCACACCCGGAGGAAGGCAGCGGGACCACCGGGTGGGTGCGCGAACCCGCACGGGCGGTGCAGCGTGGCCCCGAAGTAGGCTGAGCGTAACATTGACAAGGTCGAGATCGCTGTGCGCGGGGTGTTTGGCACCGGTCCTTGAACCCCCGGGAGGGTTCGCACACCCCGCGCATGGTATCCCCGGAGAGGGCACACCCGGAGGAAGGCAGCGGGACCACCGGGTGGGTGCGCGAACCCGCACGGGCGGTGCAGCGTGGCCCCGAAGTAGGCTGAGCGTAACATTGACAAGGTCGAGATCGCTGTGCGCGGGGTGTTTGGCACCGGTTCCTGGACCCCCGGGAGGGTTCGCACACCCCGCGCATGGTATCCCCGGAGAGGGCACACCCGGAGGAAGGCAGCGGGACCACCGGGTGGGTGCGCGAACCCGCACGGGCGGTGCAGCGTGGCCCCGAAGTAGGCTGAGCGTAACATTGACAAGGTCGAGATCGCTGTGCGCGGGGTGTTTGGCACCGGTCCCTGGACCCCCGGGAGGGTTCGCACACCCCGCGCATGGTATCCCCGGAGAGGGCACACCCGGAGGAAGGCAGCGGGACCACCGGGTGGGTGCGCGAATCCGCACGGGCGGTGCAGCGTGGCCCCGAAGTAGGCTGAGCGTAACATTGACAAGGTCGAGATCGCTGTGCGCGGGGTGTTTGGCACCGGTTCCTGGACCCCCGGGAGGGTTCGCACACCCCGCGCATGGTATCCCCGGAGAGGGCACACCCGGAGGAAGGCAGCGGGACCACCGGGTGGGTGCGCGAACCCGCACGGGCGGTGCAGCGTGGCCCCGAAGTAGGCTGAGCGTAACATTGACAAGGTCGAGATCGCTGTGCGCGGGGTGTTTGGCACCGGTCCCTGGACCCCCGGGAGGGTTCGCACACCCCGCGCATGGTATCCCCGGAGAGGGCACACCCGGAGGAAGGCAGCGGGACCACCGGGTGGGTGCGCGAACCCGCACGGGCGGTGCAGCGTGGCCCCGAAGTAGGCTGAGCGTAACATTGACAAGGTCGAGATCGCTGTGCGCGGGGTGTTTGGCACCGGTCCCTGGACCCCCGGGAGGGTTCGCACACCCCGCGCATGGTATCCCCGGAGAGGGCACACCCGGAGGAAGGCAGCGGGACCACCGGGTGGGTGCGCGAACCCGCACGGGCGGTGCAGCGTGGCCCCGAAGTAGGCTGAGCGTAACATTGACAAGGTCGAGATCGCTGTGCGCGGGGTGTTTGGGACCGGTCCCTGGACCCCCGGGAGGCTTCGCCCACCCCGCGCATGGTATCCCCGGAGAGGGCACACCCGGAGGAAGGCAGCGGGACCACCGGGTGGGTGCGCGAACCCGCACGGGCGGTGCAGCGTGGCCCCGAAGTAGGCTGAGCGTAACATTGACAAGGTCGAGATCGCTGTGCGCGGGGTGTTTGGGACCGGTCCCTGGACCCCCGGGAGGCTTCGCCCACCCCGCGCATGGTATCCCCGGAGAGGGCACACCCGGAGGAAGGCAGCGGGACCACCGGGTGGGTGCGCGAACCCGCACGGGCGGTGCAGCGTGGCCCCGAAGTAGGCTGAGCGTAACATTGACAAGGTCGAGATCGCTGTGCGCGGGGTGTTTGGGACCGGTCCCTGGACCCCCGGGAGGGGTCGCACACCCCGCGCATGGTATCCCCGGATAGGGCACACCCGGAGGAAGGCAGCGGGACCACCGGGTGGGTGCGCGAACCCGCACGGGCGGTGCAGCGTGGCCCCGAAGTAGGCTGAGCGTAACATTGACAAGGTCGAGATCGCTGTGCGCGGGGTGTTTGGGACCGGTCCCTGGACCCCCGGGAGGGTTCGCACACCCCGCGCATGATATCCCCGGAGAGGGCACACCCGGAGGAAGGCAGCGGGACCACCGGGTGGGTGCGCGAACCCGCACGGGCGGTGCAGCGTGGCCCCGAAGTAGGCTGAGCGTAACATTGACAAGGTCGAGATCGCTGTGCGCGGGGTGTTTGGCACCGGTCCTTGAACCCCCGGGAGGGTTCGCACACCCCGCGCATGGTATCCCCGGAGAGGGCACACCCGGAGGAAGGCAGCGGGACCACCGGGTGGGTGCGCGAACCCGCACGGGCGGTGCAGCGTGGCCCCGAAGTAGGCTGAGCGTAACATTGACAAGGTCGAGATCGCTGTGCGCGGGGTGTTTGGCACCGGTTCCTGGACCCCCGGGAGGGTTCGCACACCCCGCGCATGGTATCCCCGGAGAGGGCACACCCGGAGGAAGGCAGCGGGACCACCGGGTGGGTGCGCGAACCCGCACGGGCGGTGCAGCGTGGCCCCGAAGTAGGCTGAGCGTAACATTGACAAGGTCGAGATCGCTGTGTGCGGGGTGTTTGGCACCGGTCCCTGGACCCCCGGGAGGGTTCGCACACCCCGCGCATGGTATCCCCGGAGAGGGCACACCCAGAGGAAGGCAGCGGCACCGGCGGGCGGGTGTGCGGACCCCGTCGGGACGCACGACAGTGCTTCAGGCCGACCTTCTTAGGCTGAGCGACAAAGTCCCGATTGACGTGTGTGTCCCTGTGCCCAGGCAGGGTGCACCGTCCTTGGGCACAGGATCGTCGACGCGGACCCCCCCCGCGGCGGGGAAGGGGAAGCGTCGACATATTCGACATAGTCGAGCGAGTACGACGTCCGGTCGGCCGAGGGCCCCCGATGCCCCTGGACCCCCCCCGGGGTGGGCCAGACGGAAAAATGTCAAAGTCTGGTTGTCGGCCAGGGGTAAGTGTGTGTCCCTGTGCCCAGGCAGGGTGCACCGAACCCGGGCGAGGCCTCCGAAAGGCTCCCCTGACGGACTTCCAGGCCTCGGGACATTTGAGAAGGATCAAGGGCGGGAGGCGCGGGTCCCTGTACCCAGGCAGGGCGCGCTATCCTTGGGCAAAGGATCGTCGACGCGGACCCCCCCGCGGCGGGGAAGGGGAAGCGTCGACATATTCGACATAGTCGAGCGAGTACGACGTCCGGTCGGCCGAGGGCCCCCGATGCCCCTGGACCCCCCCCCCCGGGGTGGGCCAGACGGAAAAATGTCAAAGTCTGGTTGTCGGCCAGGGGTAAGTGTGTGTCCCTGTGCCCAGGCAGGGTGCACCGAACCCGGGCGAGGCCTCCGGAAGGGTCCCCTGACAGACCTCCAGGCCTCGGGACTTTTGACAGAGAACCAGGGCGGGAGGCGCGGGTCCCTGTACCCAGGCAGGGCGCGCCATCCTTGGGCACAGGATCGTCGACGCGGACCCCCCCGCGGCGGGGAAGGGGAAGCGTCGACATATTCGACATAGTCGAGCGAGTACGACGTCCGGTCGGCCGAGGGCCCCCGATGCCCCTGGACCCCCCCCCCCCCCCCCCGGGGTGGGCCAGACGGAAAAATGTCAAAGTCTGGTTGTCGGCCAGGGGTAAGTGTGTGTCCCTGTGCCCAGGCAGGGTGCACCGAACCCGGGCGAGGCCTCCGGAAGGCTCCCCTGACGGACTTCCAGGCCTCGGGACATTTGAGAAGGATCAAGGGCGGGAGGCGCGGGTCCCTGTACCCAGGCAGGGCGCGCTATCCTTGGGCAAAGGATCGTCGACGCGGACCCCCCCGCGGCGGGGAAGGGGAAGCGTCGACATATTCGACATAGTCGAGCGAGTACGACGTCCGGTCGGCCGAGAGCCCCCGATGCCCCCGGGGTGGTGCCGACGCGCCAACCCGGAGTCAAGAGGGAAAATGTTAAAAGTCGGGTGGTTGGCCCGTGGGAAGTGTGTGTCCCTGTGCCCAGGCAGGGTGCACTGAACCCGGGCAAGTCATCTGGAAGGGTCCCCTGACAGACCTCCAGACATGATGATTATCTCAAAACTGAGAACCACTATGAGATCGTATTTGAAAGCCGAATCCAGGCGACAGTTCCATGAGCTGGGCATGTCGGAGTGGTACGCTTTCATAAAAGTGTATCACAGCATAGCGACCGGGTATCTTAGAACGGCCTCCTGTGCCAGAGAGCTGGGACGTCGAGCGAGTCGAGCCAGTCTGGCGGGCGGTCCGCCGAGGGTGCCCGTCCCCCCGGACCCCCCCAGTGTGGGCCAGACAGAAAATGTCAAAGTCCGGTTGTCGGCCAGGGGTAAGTGTGTGTCCCTGTGCCCAGGCAGGGTGCACCGAACCCGGGCGAGGCCTCCGGAAGGGTCCCCTGATGGACTTCCAGGCTTTGGAACATTTGAGAGAGATCAAGGGCGGGAGGCGCGGGTCCCTGTACCCAGGCAGGGCGCGCTATCCTTGGGCACAAGATCGTCGACGCGGACCCCCCCGCGGCGGGGAAGGGGAAGCGTCGACATATTCGACATAGTCGAGCGAGTACGACGTCCGGTCGGCCGAGGGCCCCCGATGCCCCTGGACCCCCCCCCGGGGTGGGCCAGACGGAAAAATGTCAAAGTCTGGTTGTCGGCCAGGGGTAAGTGTGTGTCCCTGTGCCCAGGCAGGGTGCACCGAACCCGGGCGAGGCCTCCGAAAGGCTCCCCTGACGGACTTCCAGGCCTCGGGACATTTGAGAAGGATCAAGGGCGGGAGGCGCGGGTCCCTGTACCCAGGCAGGGCGCGCTATCCTTGGGCAAAGGATCGTCGACGCGGACCCCCCCGCGGCGGGGAAGGGGAAGCGTCGACATATTCGACATAGTCGAGCGAGTACGACGTCCGGTCGGCCGAGGGCCCCCGATGCCCCTGGACCCCCCCCCCCCCGGGGTGGGCCAGACGGAAAAATGTCAAAGTCTGGTTGTCGGCCAGGGGTAAGTGTGTGTCCCTGTGCCCAGGCAGGGTGCACCGAACCCGGGCGAGGCCTCCGGAAGGGTCCCCTGACAGACCTCCAGGCCTCGGGACTTTTGACAGAGAACCAGGGCGGGAGGCGCGGGTCCCTGTACCCAGGCAGGGCGCGCTATCCTTGGGCACAGGATCGTCGACGCGGACCCCCCCG
>NW_026608850.1:257500-270000 GCF_029499605.1 Hyla sarda | reverse complement strand
GCCGAGCTATGGGCGTAATTTCTCGTTTTTTTTTCATCCTCTGAAGGTCCCTCGATCGATCTGGCGAGGCGCGATCCGGCGGGGAGCGACCCTCTCGTTCGGCCGGGCTCCGGAGCCCGTGTCGGCGAAGGCGAGAGGGTCTCGCTCCCCCTGACGCCGCATCGTGCCGGGGCTCGGGGGGGGCCCTTAGGGTATACCCCCTCCCGGCGGAACTCCCGCCGGGAAAGGGGTCGTCCCTCCCGGGAGGCGAGCTTGAGCGGCACGGAGCGGGCTCCCCCAGATGTGTCCGGAGAGAACGGCATCATTCGCAATATCCCCAGACGGTCGTTTCGACGCGCGATCCGGCGGGGACCGACCCCCTCGTCCGGCCGGGCCCCGGAGCCCGTGTCGGCGAAGGGTCTCGATCCCCCCGGTGCCGAGTCGCGCCCGGCACGGTCCGGAAGGCTATATCCGTCTTTGAAGGTCCCTCGATCGATCTAACGAAGCGCGATCCGGCAGGGAGCTAGCCACTCTGCGGAGCCCGTGTCAGTAAAGGCGAGAGGGTCCCCCTCCCCCCAGATGCCGCATCGCGCCGGTGCGGAGGCGGCGGCTGCCGCCAGATGCGCGACGAGGGGTCGGCGGTCACGAAGGGCACAGGGAGGGTGGCCGGGCGGTCCGGCAGGAAGCGCAACCGCGTCCCGGCGAGGGAGACCCAAGGCCCCAGGGCCTCTCCCCTAAGCCGCGGGCGTCGGATGTGCGCGCAGCGGGACCGCGCCTCGGCTGCCCTCCCTCGGCCTCCCTCGCGGAGGGGGGCCGAGCCGTCCCAGGAGACGCGCGAGCGGGACGGCTCCCCGACGGCCACCGTACCCCCCCGGAGAAAGGCAGCGGTACCGCCGGGCGGGTGGGCGGACCCCGTCGGGCGGCCCGGCGGAGCTCCTTCGTAGGCTGAGAGTAAAATCGAAAAAGTCCCGATCGACGTGCCCGGGGGGCTAAGCGCGGGTCCCTGCATCCCAGGCAGGGCGCGCCCACCTCGGGCACGGGATCCCGGAACCCGGAGCGGCGGAGGGGTCGGCGGTCCCGAAGGGCATAGGGAGGGGCGGCCGGGCGGTCCGGCAGGAAGCGCAACCGCGTCCAGGCGCGGGAGACCCAAGGCCCCTCGGGGTCCTCGAGGCTGCCCGCGAGACTCCGGTCCCGCGTCGGCGCGCCTCGCTCCCCGGGCCTCTCCCCTAAGCCGCGGGCGTCGGAGTGCGCGCAGCAGGACCGCACCTCGGCTGCCCTCCCTCGGCCTCCCTCGCGGAGGGGGGCCGAGCCGTCCCAGAACACGCGGGCGGGCGGGACGGCTCCCTGACGGCCACCGGACCCCGCCGAGCCCAACCCGGGCACGGGATCCTTGGAGAGCGGACACCCGGAGGAAGGCAGCGGTACCGCCGGGCGGGTGAGCAGACCCCGTCGGGCGGCCCGGCGGAGCTCCTTCGTAGGCTGAGCGTAAAATCGACAAAGTCCCGATCGGCGTGTCCCCGGGGGGCTAAGCGCGGGTCCCTGCATCCCAGGCAGGGCGCGCCCACCCCGGGCACGGGATCCCGGAACCCGGAGCGGCGGAGGGGTCGGCGGTCCCGAAGGGCATAGGGAGGGGCGGCCGGGCGGTCCGGCAGGAAGCGCAACCGCGTCCAGGCGCGGGAGACCCAAGGCCCCTCGGGGTCCTCGAGGCTGCCCGCGAGACTCCGGTCCCGCGTCGGCACGCCTCGCTCCCCGGGCCTCTCCCCTAAGCCGCGGGCGTCGGAGTGCGCGCAGCAGGACCGCACCTCGGCCGCCCTCCCTCGGCCTCCCTCGCGGAGGGGGGCCGAGCCGTCCCAGGAGACACGCGGGCGGGCGGGACGGCTCCCCGACGGCCACCGGACCCCGCCGAGCCCACCCCGGGCACGGGATCCTTGGAGAGCGGACAGCCGGAGGAAGGCAGCGGTACCGCCGGGCGGGTGGGCGGACCCCGTCGGGCGGCCCGGCGGAGCTCCTTCGTAGGCTGAGAGTAAAATTGACAAAGTCCCGATCGACGTGCCCGGGGGGCTAAGCGCGGGTCCCTGCATCCCAGGCAGGGCGCGCCCACCCCGGGCACGGTATCCCCAGAGAGGGCACACCCGGAGGAAGGCAGCGGGACCACCGGGTGGGTGCGCGAACCCGCACGGGCGGTGCAGCGTGGCCCCGAAGTAGGCTGAGCGTAACATTGACAAGGTCGAGATCGCTGTGCGCGGGGTGTTTGGGACCGGTCCCTGGACCCCCGGGAGGCTTCGCCCACCCCGCGCATGGTATCCCCGGAGAGGGCACACCCGGAGGAAGGCAGCGGGACCACCGGGTGGGTGCGCGAACCCGCACGGGCGGTGCAGCGTGGCCCCGAAGTAGGCTGAGCGTAACATTGACAAGGTCGAGATCGCTGTGCGCGGGGTGTTTGGGACCGGTCCCTGGACCCCCGGGAGGCTTCGCCCACCCCGCGCATGGTATCCCCGGAGAGGGCACACCCGGAGGAAGGCAGCGGGACCACCGGGTGGGTGCGCGAACCCGCACGGGCGGTGCAGCGTGGCCCCGAAGTAGGCTGAGCGTAACATTGACAAGGTCGAGATCGCTGTGCGCGGGGTGTTTGGGACCGGTCCCTGGACCCCCGGGAGGCTTCGCCCACCCCGCGCATGGTATCCCCGGAGAGGGCACACCCGGAGGAAGGCAGCGGGACCACCGGGTGGGTGCGCGAACCCGCACGGGCGGTGCAGCGTGGCCCCGAAGTAGGCTGAGCGTAACATTGACAATGTCGAGATCGCTGTGTGCGGGGTGTTTGGGACCGGTCCCTGGACCCCCGGGAGGGGTCGCACACCCCGCGCATGGTATCCCCGGATAGGGCACACCCGGAGGAAGGCAGCGGGACCACCGGGTGGGTGCGCGAACCCGTACGGGCGGTGCAGCGTGGCCCCGAAGTAGGCTGAGCGTAACATTGACAAGGTCGAGATCGCTGTGCGCGGGGTGTTTGGCACCGGTCCCTGGACCCCCGGGAGGGTTCGCACACCCCGCGCATGGTATCCCCGGAGAGGGCACACCCGGAGGAAGGCAGCGGGACCACCGGGTGGGTGCGCGAACCCGCACGGGCGGTGCAGCGTGGCCCCGAAGTAGGCTGAGCGTAACATTGACAAGGTCGAGATCGCTGTGCGCGGGGTGTTTGGCACCGGTCCCTGGACCCCCGGGAGGCTTCGCCCACCCCGCGCATGGTATCCCCGGAGAGGGCACACCCGGAGGAAGGCAGCGGGACCACCGGGTGGGTGCGCGAACCCGCACGGGCGGTGCAGCGTGGCCCCGAAGTAGGCTGAGCGTAACATTGACAAGGTCGAGATCGCTGTGCGCGGGGTGTTTGGCACCGGTCCCTGGACCCCCGGGAGGGTTCGCACACCCCGCGCATGGTATCCCCAGAGAGGGCACACCCGGAGGAAGGCAGCGGGACAACCGGGTGGGTGCGCGAACCCGCACGGGCGGTGCAGCGTGGCCCCGAAGTAGGCTGAGCGTAACATTGACAAGGTCGAGATCGCTGTGCGCGGGGTGTTTGGGACCGGTCCCTGGACCCCCGGGAGGGTTCGCACACCCCGCGCATGGTATCCCCGGAGAGGGCACACCCGGAGGAAGGCAGCGGGACCACCGGGTGGGTGCGCGAACCCGCACGGGCGGTGCAGCGTGGCCCCGAAGTAGGCTGAGCGTAACATTGACAAGGTCGAGATCGCTGTGCGCGGGATGTTTGGGACCGGTCCCTGGACCCCCGGGAGGGTTCGCACACCCCGCGCATGGTATCCCCGGAGAGGGCACACCCGGAGGAAGGCAGCGGGACCACCGGGTGGGTGCGCGAACCCGCACGGGCGGTGCAGCGTGGCCCCGAAGTAGGCTGAGCGTAACATTGACAAGGTCGAGATCGCTGTGCGCGGGGTGTTTGGCACCGGTTCCTGGACCCCCGGGAGGGTTCGCACACCCCGCGCATGGTATCCCCGGAGAGGGCACACCCGGAGGAAGGCAGCGGGACCACCGGGTGGGTGCGCGAACCCGCACGGGCGGTGCAGCGTGGCCCCGAAGTAGGCTGAGCGTAACATTGACAAGGTCGAGATCGCTGTGCGCGGGGTGTTTGGCACCGGTTCCTGGACCCCCGGGAGGGTTCGCACACCCCGCGCATGGTATCCCCGGAGAGGGCACACCCGGAGGAAGGCAGCGGGACCACCGGGTGGGTGCGCGAACCCGCACGGGCGGTGCAGCGTGGCCCCGAAGTAGGCTGAGCGTAACATTGACAAGGTCGGGATCGCTGTGCGCGGGGTGTTTGGCACCGGTCCCTGGACCCCCGGGAGGGTTCGCACACCCCGCGCATGGTATCCCCGGAGAGGGCACACCCGGAGGAAGGCAGCGGGACCACCGGGTGGGTGCGCGAACCCGCACGGGCGGTGCAGCGTGGCCCCGAAGTAGGCTGAGCGTAACATTGACAAGGTCGAGATCGCTGTGCGCGGGGTGTTTGGCACCGGTCCCTGGACCCCCGGGAGGGTTCGCACACCCCGCGCATGGTATCCCCGGAGAGGGCACACCCGGAGGAAGGCAGCGGGACCACCGGGTGGGTGCGCGAACCCGCACGGGCGGTGCAGCGTGGCCCCGAAGTAGGCTGAGCGTAACATTGACAAGGTCGAGATCGCTGTGCGCGGGGTGTTTGGCACCGGTCCCTGGACCCCCGGGAGGGTTCGCACACCCCGCGCATGGTATCCCCGGAGAGGGCACACCCGGAGGAAGGCAGCGGGACCACCGGGTGGGTGCGCGAACCCGCACGGGCGGTGCAGCGTGGCCCCGAAGTAGGCTGAGCGTAACATTGACAAGGTCGAGATCGCTGTGCGCGGGGTGTTTGGCACCGGTCCCTGGACCCCCGGGAGGGTTCGCACACCCCGCGCATGGTATCCCCGGAGAGGGCACACCCGGAGGAAGGCAGCGGGACCACCGGGTGGGTGCGCGAACCCGCACGGGCGGTGCAGCGTGGCCCCGAAGTAGGCTGAGCGTAACATTGACAAGGTCGAGATCGCTGTGTGCGGGGTGTTTGGGACCGGTCCCTGGACCCCCGGGAGGGGTCGCACACCCCGCGCATGGTATCCCCGGATAGGGCACACCCGGAGGAAGGCAGCGGGACCACCGGGTGGGTGCGCGAACCCGCACGGGCGGTGCAGCGTGGCCCCGAAGTAGGCTGAGCGTAACATTGACAAGGTCGAGATCGCTGTGCGCGGGGTGTTTGGGACCGGTCCCTGGACCCCCGGGAGGGTTCGCACACCCCGCGCATGATATCCCCGGAGAGGGCACACCCGGAGGAAGGCAGCGGGACCACCGGGTGGGTGCGCGAACCCGCACGGGCGGTGCAGCGTGGCCCCGAAGTAGGCTGAGCGTAACATTGACAAGGTCGAGATCGCTGTGCGCGGGGTGTTTGGCACCGGTCCTTGAACCCCCGGGAGGGTTCGCACACCCCGCGCATGGTATCCCCGGAGAGGGCACACCCGGAGGAAGGCAGCGGGACCACCGGGTGGGTGCGCGAACCCGCACGGGCGGTGCAGCGTGGCCCCGAAGTAGGCTGAGCGTAACATTGACAAGGTCGAGATCGCTGTGCGCGGGGTGTTTGGCACCGGTTCCTGGACCCCCGGGAGGGTTCGCACACCCCGCGCATGGTATCCCCGGAGAGGGCACACCCGGAGGAAGGCAGCGGGACCACCGGGTGGGTGCGCGAACCCGCACGGGCGGTGCAGCGTGGCCCCGAAGTAGGCTGAGCGTAACATTGACAAGGTCGAGATCGCTGTGCGCGGGGTGTTTGGCACCGGTCCCTGGACCCCCGGGAGGGTTCGCACACCCCGCGCATGGTATCCCCGGAGAGGGCACACCCGGAGGAAGGCAGCGGGACCACCGGGTGGGTGCGCGAATCCGCACGGGCGGTGCAGCGTGGCCCCGAAGTAGGCTGAGCGTAACATTGACAAGGTCGAGATCGCTGTGCGCGGGGTGTTTGGCACCGGTTCCTGGACCCCCGGGAGGGTTCGCACACCCCGCGCATGGTATCCCCGGAGAGGGCACACCCGGAGGAAGGCAGCGGGACCACCGGGTGGGTGCGCGAACCCGCACGGGCGGTGCAGCGTGGCCCCGAAGTAGGCTGAGCGTAACATTGACAAGGTCGAGATCGCTGTGCGCGGGGTGTTTGGCACCGGTCCCTGGACCCCCGGGAGGGTTCGCACACCCCGCGCATGGTATCCCCGGAGAGGGCACACCCGGAGGAAGGCAGCGGGACCACCGGGTGGGTGCGCGAACCCGCACGGGCGGTGCAGCGTGGCCCCGAAGTAGGCTGAGCGTAACATTGACAAGGTCGAGATCGCTGTGCGCGGGGTGTTTGGCACCGGTCCCTGGACCCCCGGGAGGGTTCGCACACCCCGCGCATGGTATCCCCGGAGAGGGCACACCCGGAGGAAGGCAGCGGGACCACCGGGTGGGTGCGCGAACCCGCACGGGCGGTGCAGCGTGGCCCCGAAGTAGGCTGAGCGTAACATTGACAAGGTCGAGATCGCTGTGTGCGGGGTGTTTGGGACCGGTCCCTGGACCCCCGGGAGGGGTCGCACACCCCGCGCATGGTATCCCCGGATAGGGCACACCCGGAGGAAGGCAGCGGGACCACCGGGTGGGTGCGCGAACCCGCACGGGCGGTGCAGCGTGGCCCCGAAGTAGGCTGAGCGTAACATTGACAAGGTCGAGATCGCTGTGCGCGGGGTGTTTGGGACCGGTCCCTGGACCCCCGGGAGGGTTCGCCCACCCCGCGCATGGTATCCCCGGAGAGGGCACACCCGGAGGAAGGCAGCGGGACCACCGGGTGGGTGCGCGAACCCGCACGGGCGGTGCAGCGTGGCCCCGAAGTAGGCTGAGCGTAACATTGACAAGGTCGAGATCGCTGTGCGCGGGGTGTTTGGCACCGGTCCCTGGACCCCCGGGAGGGTTCGCACACCCCGCGCATGGTATCCCCGGAGAGGGCACACCCGGAGGAAGGCAGCGGGACCACCGGGTGGGTGCGCGAACCCGCACGGGCGGTGCAGCGTGGCCCCGAAGTAGGCTGAGCGTAACATTGACAAGGTCGAGATCGCTGTGCGCGGGGTGTTTGGGACCGGTCCCTGGACCCCCGGGAGGGTTCGCACACCCCGCGCATGGTATCCCCAGAGAGGGCACACCCGGAGGAAGGCAGCGGGACCACCGGGTGGGTGCGCGAACCCGCACGGGCGGTGCAGCGTTGCCCCGAAGTAGGCTGAGCGTAACATTGACAAGGTCGAGATCGCTGTGTGCGGGGTGTTTGGGACCGGTCCCTGGACCCCCGGGAGGGTTCGCCCACCCCGCGCATGGTATCCCCGGAGAGGGCACACCCGGAGGAAGGCAGCGGGACCACCGGGTGGGTGCGCGAACCCGCACGGGCGGTGCAGCGTGGCCCCGAAGTAGGCTGAGCGTAACATTGACAAGGTCGAGATCGCTGTGCGCGGGGTGTTTGGCACCGGTCCCTGGACCCCCGGGAGGGTTCGCCCACCCCGCGCATGGTATCCCCGGAGAGGGCACACCCAGAGGAAGGCAGCGGCACCGGCGGGCGGGTGGGCGGACCCCGTCGGGACGCACGACAGTGCTTCAGGCCGACCTTTTAGGCTGAGCGACAAAGTCCCGATTGACGTGTGTGTCCCTGTGCCCAGGCAGGGTGCACCGTCCTTGGGCACAGGATCGTCGACGCGAACCCCCCCCCGCGGCGGGGAAGGGGAAGCGTCGACATATTCGACATAGTCGAGCGAGGACGACGTCCGGTCGGCCGAGGGCCCCCGATGCCCCTGGACCCCCCGGGGTGGGCCAGACGGAAAAATGTCAAAGTCTGGTTGTCGGCCAGGGGTAAGTGTGTGTCCCTGTGCCCAGGCAGGGTGCACCAAACCCGGGCGAGGCCTCCGGAAGGGTCCCCTGACAGACTTCCAGGCCTCGGGACTTTTGACAGAGAACCAGGGCGGGAGGCGCGGGTCCCTGTACCCAGGCAGGGCGCGCTATCCTTGGGCACAGGATCGTCGACGCGGACCCCCCCGCGGCGGGGAAGGGGAAGCGTCGACATATTCGACATAGTCGAGCGAGGACGACGTCCGGTCGGCCGAGGGCCCCCGATGCCCCTGGACCCCCCGGGGTGGGCCAGACGGAAAAATGTCAAAGTCTGGTTGTCGGCCAGGGGTAAGTGTGTGTCCCTGTGCCCAGGCAGGGTGCACCAAACCCGGGCGAGGCCTCCGGAAGGGTCCCCTGACAGACTTCCAGGCCTCGGGACTTTTGACAGAGAACCAGGGCGGGAGGCGCGGGTCCCTGTACCCAGGCAGGGCGCGCTATCCTTGGGCACAGGATCGTCGACGCGGACCCCCCCGCGGCGGGGAAGGGGAAGCGTCGACATATTCGACATAGTCGAGCGAGGACGACGTCCGGTCGGCCGAGGGCCCCCGATGCCCCTGGACCCCCCCCCCCGGGGTGGGCCAGACGGAAAAATGTCAAAGTCTGGTTGTCGGCCAGGGGTAAGTGTGTGTCCCTGTGCCCAGGCAGGGTGCACCGAACCCGGACGAGGCCTCTGGAAGGGTCCCCTGACAGACTTCCAGGCTTTGGAACATTTGAGAGAGATCAAGGGCGGGAGGCGCGGGTCCCTGTACCCAGGCAGGGCGCGCTATCCTTGGGCACAGGATCGTCGACGCGGACCCCCCCGCGGCGGGTAAGGGGAAGCGTCGACATATTCGACATAGTCGAGCGAGGACGACGTCCGGTCGGCCGAGGGCCCCCGATGCCCCTGGACCCCCCGGGGTGGGCCAGACGGAAAAATGTCAAAGTCTGGTTGTCGGCCAGGGGTAAGTGTGTGTCCCTGTGCCCAGGCAGGGTGCACCGAACCCGGACGAGGCCTCTGGAAGGGTCCCCTGACAGACTTCCAGGCTTTGGAACATTTGAGAGAGATCAAGGGCGGGAGGCGCGGGTCCCTGTACCCAGGCAGGGCGCGCTATCCTTGGGCACAGGATCGTCGACGCGGACCCCCCCGCGGCGGGTAAGGGGAAGCGTCGACATATTCGACATAGTCGAGCGAGGACGACGTCCGGTCGGCCGAGGGCCCCCGATGCCCCTGGACCCCCCCCCCCCCCCGGGGTGGGCCAGACGGAAAAATGTCAAAGTCTGGTTGTCGGCCAGGGGTAAGTGTGTGTCCCTGTGCCCAGGCAGGGTGCACCGAACCCGGGCGAGGCCTCCGGAAGGCTCCCCTGACGGACTTCCAGGCCTCGGGACATTTGAGAAGGATCAAGGGCGGGAGGCGCGGGTCCCTGTACCCAGGCAGGGCGCGCTATCCTTGGGCAAAGGATCGTCGACGCGGACCCCCCCGCGGCGGGGAAGGGGAAGCGTCGACATATTCGACATAGTCGAGCGAGTACGACGTCCGGTCGGCCGAGGGCCCCCGATGCCCCTGGACCCCCCCCCCCCCGGGGTGGGCCAGACGGAAAAATGTCAAAGTCTGGTTGTCGGCCAGGGGTAAGTGTGTGTCCCTGTGCCCAGGCAGGGTGCACCGAACCCGGGCGAGGCCTTCGGAAGGCTCCCCTGACGGACTTCCAGGCCTCGGGACATTTGAGAAGGATCAAGGGCGGGAGGCGCGGGTCCCTGTACCCAGGCAGGGCGCGCTATCCTTGGGCAAAGGATCGTCGACGCGGACCCCCCCGCGGCGGGGAAGGGGAAGCGTCGACATATTCGACATAGTCGAGCGAGTACGACGTCCGGTCGGCCGAGGGCCCCCGATGCCCCTGGACCCCCCCCGCGGGGTGGGCCAGACGGAAAAATGTCAAAGTCTGGTTGTCGGCCAGGGGTAAGTGTGTGTCCCTGTGCCCAGGCAGGGTGCACCGAACCCGGGCGAGGCCTCCGGAAGGCTCCCCTGACGGACTTCCAGGCCTCGGGACATTTGAGAAGGATCAAGGGCGGGAGGCGCGGGTCCCTGTACCCAGGCAGGGCGCGCTATCCTTGGGCAAAGGATCGTCGACGTGGACCCCCCCGCGGCGGGGAAGGGGAAGCGTCGACATATTCGACATAGTCGAGCGAGTACGACGTCCGGTCGGCCGAGAGCCCCCGATGCCCCCGGGGTGGTGCCGACGCGCCAACCCGGAGTCAAGGGAAAATGTTAAAAGTCGGGTGGTTGGCCCGTGGGAAGTGTGTGTCCCTGTGCCCAGGCAGGGTGCACTGAACCCGGGCAAGTCATCTGGAAGGGTCCCCTGACAGACCTCCAGACATGATGATTATCTCAAAACTGAGAACCACTATGAGATCGGATTTGAAAGCCGAATCCAGGCGACAGTTCCATGAGCTGGGCATGTCGGAGTGGTACGCTTTCATAAAAGTGTATCACAGCATAGCGACCGGGTATCTTAGAACGGCCTCCTGTGCCAGAGAGCTGGGACGTCGAGCGAGTCGAGCCAGTCTGGCGGGCGGTCCGCCGAGGGTGCCCGTCCCCCCGGACCCCCCCAGTGTGGGCCAGACAGAAAATGTCAAAGTCCGGTTGTCGGCCAGGGGTAAGTGTGTGTCCCTGTGCCCAGGCAGGGTGCACCGAACCCGGGCGAGTCTCCGGAAGGGTCCCCTGATGGACTTCCAGGCTTTGGAACATTTGAGAGAGATCAAGGGCGGGAGGCGCGGGTCCCTGTACCCAGGCAGGGCGCGCTATCCTTGGGCAAAGGATCGTCGACGCGGACCCCCCCGCGGCGGGGAAGGGGAAGCGTCGACGTATTCGACATAGTCGAGCGAGTACGACGTCCGGTCGGCCGAGGGCCCCCGATGCCCCTGGACCCCCCCCCCCCCCCCCCCGGGGTGGGCCAGACGGAAAAATGTCAAAGTCTGGTTGTCGGCCAGGGGTAAGTGTGTGTCCCTGTGCCCAGGCAGGGTGCACCGAACCCGGGCGAGGCCTCCGGAAGGCTCCCCTGACGGACTTCCAGGCCTCGGGACATTTGAGAAGGATCAAGGGCGGGAGGCGCGGGTCCCTGTACCCAGGCAGGGCGCGCCATCCTTGGGCAAATGATCGTCGACGTGGACCCCCCCGCGGCGGGGAAGGGGAAGCGTCGACATATTCGACATAGTCGAGCGAGTACGAAGTCCGGTCGGCCGAGGGCCCCCGATGCCCCTGGACCCCCCAGGGTGGGCCAGACGGAAAAATGTCAAAGTCTGGTTGTCGGCCAGGGGTAAGTGTGTGTCCCTGTGCCCAGGCAGGGTGCACCGAACCCGGGCGAGGCCTCCGGAAGGGTCCCCTGACGGACTTCCAGGCCTCGGGACATTTGAGAAGGATCAAGGGCGGGAGGCGCGGGTCCCTGTACCCAGGCAGGGCGCGCCATCCTTGGGCAAAGGATCGTCGACGCGGACCCCCCCGCGGCGGGGAAGGGGAAGCGTCGACATATTCGACATAGTCGAGCGAGTACGAAGTCCGGTCGGCCGAGGGCCCCCGATGCCCCTGGACCCCCCAGGGTGGGCCAGACGGAAAAATGTCAAAGTCTGGTTGTCGGCCAGGGGTAAGTGTGTGTCCCTGTGCCCAGGCAGGGTGCACCGAACCCGGGCGAGGCCTCCGGAAGGGTCCCCTGACAGACTTCCAGGCCTCGGGACTTTTGACAGAGAACCAGGGCGGGAGGCGCGGGTCCCTGTACCCAGGCAGGGCGCGCTATCCTTGGGCACAGGATCGTCGACGCGGACCCCCCCGCGGCGGGGAAGGGGAAGCGTCGACATATTCGACATAGTCGAGCGAGTACGACGTCCGGTCGGCCGAGGGCCCCCGATGCCCCTGGACCCCCCGGGGTGGGCCAGACGGAAAAATGTCCCCCCGGACCCCACGGAGGCGAGAGAAAAAAAGTGTCAAAGGTCTGGTTGTCGGTCAGGGGTAGGTGCGGATCCCTGTGCCCAGGAAGGTCAACCGAACCCGGACAAGGCCTCCGGAAGGGTCCCCTGACAGACTTCCAGGCCTGACGATTTTCTCGAAACTGAGAACCGCTATGAGATCGGATTTGAAAGCTGAATCCGGGCAACAGTTCCACGAGCTGGGCATGTCGGAGTGGTACGCGTTCATAAAAGTGTATCGCAGCATCGCGACCGGGTACCTTCGAACGGCCACCTGTGCCAGAGAGCTGGGACGTCGAGCGAGTCGAGCAACTTCGGCGGGCGGTCTGTCGAGGTTCCCCGGACCCCGGGGTGATGCGCGCCCGGCCTACCCCTCTTGGGACCTGAGGGGCGGAGCTAAGGGCACAATTCCACGTTTTCCACCGCGGAAGGTCCCCCGATCGATCTGGCGAGGCGCGATCCGGCGGGGAGCGGCCCCCTCGTTCGGCCGGGCTCTGGAGCCCGTGCCGGCAAGGACGAGAGGGTCTCCCTCCCCCCCGATGCCGCATCGCGCCGGGGCTCGGGCCCGCAGGGTATACCCCCCCCCGGCGGCGGAACCTCCGCCCGGGAAGGGGTCGTCCCTC
>NW_026608850.1:232500-247500 GCF_029499605.1 Hyla sarda | reverse complement strand
TCCCCCGAAAGACTTCCGGGCCTGACGATTATCTCGAAACCGAGAACCGCTATGAGAACGGATTCGAAGGCCGAATCCGGGTGACAGTTCCACGAGTCGGGCATGACAGAGTGGCACGCGTTCGTAAAACTGCATAGCAGCATGGCGACCGGCTACCGCAGAACGGCCACCTGCCTGGGGATAGCAGGAGAGCGAGAAGCACGGCTGCTCTCCCGGGGTACGCCAGGGCCGAGCGTGTGCTCCCCTGCGGACGAACCTCTGCCTTCTCCCTCGGTGAATGCCGGGGGGAACGGGTCCGGTTCGCGTACCCGACCCGGGGCCGGTCGGTCCCCGGGCAAAGCCTCCGGAAGGGTCCCCTTTACACGCACAGACCCAGAGAGGCTAAAAGGGCGGGAGGCGCGGGTCCCTGTACCCAGGCAGGGCGCGCCGTCCTTGGGAACAGTTGCAGCGGAACGGCCACCCGTGCCAGAGGGCCGGGACGTCGAGCGAGTCGAGCAACTCCGGCGGGCGGTCCGCCGAAGTCCCCCGGTCCCGGGGGTGATGCGCGCGTGCCCTGCCGGCACCCTCTTTGGACCGGAGGGGCCGAGCTATGGGCGTAATTTCTCGGTTTTTCATCCTCTGAAGGTCCCTCGATCGATCTGGCGAGGCGCGATCCGGCGGGGAGCGACCCTCTCGTTCGGCCGGGCTCCGGAGCCCGTGTCGGCGAAGGCGAGAGGGTCTCGCTCCCCCTGACGCCGCATCGTGCCGGGGCTCGGGGGGGCCCTTAGGGTATACCCCCTCCCGGCGGAACTCCCGCCGGGAAAGGGGTCGTCCCTCCCGGGAGGCGAGCTTGAGCGGCACGGAGTGGGCTCCCCCAGATGTGTCCGGAGAGAACGGCATCATTCGCAATATCCCCAGACGGTCGTTTCGACGCGCGATCCGGCGGGAACCGACCCCCTCGTCCGGCCGGGCCCCGGAGCCCGTGTCGGCGAAGGGCCTCGATCCCCCCGGTGCCGAGTCGCGCCACGGCACGGTCCGGAAGGCTATATCCGTCTTTGAAGGTCCCTCGATCGATCTAACGAAGCGTGATCCGGCAGGGAGCTAGCCACTCTGCGGAGCCCGTGTCAGTAAAGGCGAGAGGGTCCCCCTCCCCCCAGATGCCGCATCGCGCCGGTGCGGAGGCGGCGGCTGCCGCCAGATGCGCGACGAGGGGTCGGCGGTCACGAAGGGCACAGGGAGGGTGGCCGGGCGGTCCGGCAGGAAGCGCAACCGCGTCCCGGCGAGGGAGACCCAAGGCCCCAGGGCCTCTCCCCTAAGCCGCGGGCGTCGGAGTGCGCGCAGCGGGACCGCGCCTCGGCTGCCCTCCCTCGGCCTCCCTCGCGGAGGGGGGCCGAGCCGTCCCAGGAGACGCGCGAGCGGGACGGCTCCCCGACGGCCACCGTACCCCCCCGGAGAAAGGCAGCGGTACCGCCGGGCGGGTGGGCGGACCCCGTCGGGCGGCCCGGCGGAGCTCCTTCGTAGGCTGAGCGTAAAATCGACAAAGTCCCGATCGGCGTGTCCCCGGGGGGCAAAGCGCGGGTCCCTGCATCCCAGGCAGGGCGCGCCCACCTCGGGCACGGTATCCCGGAACCCGGAGCGGCGGAGGGGTCGGCGGTCCCGAAGGGCATAGGGAGGGGCGGCCGGGCGGTCCGGCAGGAAGCGCAACCGCGTCCCTGCGCGGGAGACCCAAGGCCCCTCGGGGTCCTCGAGGCTGCCCGCGAGACTCCGGTCCCGTGTCGGCGAGCCTCGCTCCCCGGGCCTCTCCCCTAAGCCGCGGGCGTCGGAGTGCGCGCAGCAGGACCGCACCTCGGCTGCCCTCCCTCGGCCTCCCTCGCGGAGGGGGGCCGAGCCGTCCCAGAACATGCGGCGGGCGGGACGGCTCCCCGACGGCCACCGGCCCCCGCCGAGCCCACCCCGGGCGCGGGATCCTTGGAGAGCAGACACCCGGAGGAATGCAGCGGTACCGCCGGGCGGGTGGGCGGACCCCGTCGGGCGGCCCGGCGGAGCTCCTTCGTAGGCTGAGCGTAAAATCGACAAAGTCCCGATCGGCGTGTCCCCGGGGGGCTAAGCGCGGGTCCCTGCATCCCAGGCAGGGCGCGCCCACCTCGGGCACGGTATCCCGGAACCCGGAGCGGCGGAGGGGTCGGCGGTCCCGAAGGGCATAGGGAGGGGCGGCCGGGCGGTCCGGCAGGAAGCGCAACCGCGTCCCTGCGCGGGAGACCCAAGGCCCCTCGGGGTCCTCGAGGCTGCCCGCGAGACTCCGGTCCCGCGTCGGCGAGCCTCGCTCCCCGGGCCTCTCCCCTAAGCCGCGGGCGTCGGAGTGCGCGCAGCAGGACCGCACCTCGGCTGCCCTCCCTCGGCCTCCCTCGCGGAGGGGGGCCGAGCCGTCCCAGAACATGCGGCGGGCGGGACGGCTCCCCGACGGCCACCGGCCCCCGCCGAGCCCACCCCGGGCGCGGGATCCTTGGAGAGCGGACACCCGGAGGAATGCAGCGGTACCGCCGGGCGGGTGGGCGGACCCCGTCGGGCGGCCCGGCGGAGCTCCTTCGTAGGCTGAGCGTAAAATCGACAAAGTCCCGATCGGCGTGTCCCCGGGGGGCTAAGCGCGGGTCCCTGCATCCCAGGCAGGGCGCGCCCACCTCGGGCACGGTATCCCGGAACCCGGAGCGGCGGAGGGGTCGGCGGTCCCGAAGGGCATAGGGAGGGGCGGCCGGGCGGCCCGGCAGGAAGCGCAACCGCGACCCGGCGCGGGAGACCCAAGGCCCCTCGGGGTCCTCGAGGCTGCCCGCGAGACTCCGGTCCCGCGTCGGCGAGCCTCGTTCCCCGGGCCTCTCCCCTAAGCCGCGGGCGTCGGAGTGCGCGCAGCAGGACCGCACCTCGGCTGCCCTCCCTCGGCCTCCCTCGCGGAGGGGGGGCCGAGCCGTCCCAGAACACGCGGGCGGGCGGGACGGCTCCCCGACGGCCACCGGCCCCCGCCGAGCCCACCCCGGGCACGGGATCCTTGGAGAGCGGACACCCGGAGGAAGGCAGCGGTACCGCCGGGCGGGTGAGCGGACCCCGTCGGGCGGCCCGGCGGAGCTCCTTCGTAGGCTGAGCGTAAAATCGACAAAGTCCCGATCGGCGTGTCCCCGGGGGGCTAAGCGCGGGTCCCTGCATCCCAGGCAGGGCGCGCCCACCTCGGGCACGGAATCCCGGAACCCGGAGCGGCGGAGGGGTCGGCGGTCCCGAAGGGCATAGGGAGGGGCGGCCGGGCGGTCCGGCAGGAAGCGCAACCGCGTCCCGGCGCGGGAGACCCCAGGCCCCTCGGGGTCCTCGAGGCTGCCCGCGAGACTCCGGTCCCGCGTCGGCACGCCTCGCTCCCCGGGCCTCTCCCCTAAGCCGCGGGCGTCGGAGTGCGCGCAGCAGGACCGCACCTCGGCTGCCCTCCCTCGGCCTCCCTCGCGGAGGGGGGGCCGAGCCGTCCCAGGAGACACGCGGGCGGGCTGGACGGCTCCCCGACGGCCACCGGACCCCGCCGAGCCCACCCCGGGCACGGGATCCTTGGAGAGCGGACACCCGGAGGAAGGCAGCGGTACCGCCGGGGGGGGGGGGGTGAGCGGACCCCGTCGGGCGGCCCGGCGGAGCTCCTTCGTAGGCTGAGCGTAAAATCGACAAAGTCCCGATCGGCGTGTCCCCGGGGGCTAAGCGCGGGTCCCTGCATCCCAGGCAGGGCGCGCCCACCTCGGGCACGGGATCCCGGAACCCGGAGCGGCGGAGGGGTCGGCGGTCCCGAAGGGCATAGGGAGGGGCGGCCGGGCGGTCCGGCAGGAAGCGCAACCGCGTCCCGGCGCGGGAGACCCAAGGCCCCTCGGGGTCCTCGAGGCTGCCCGCGAGACTCCGGTCCCGCGTCGGCACGCCTCGCTCCCCGGGCCTCTCCCCTAAGCCGCGGGCGTCGGAGTGCGCGCAGCAGGACCGCACCTCGGCTGCCCTCCCTCGGCCTCCCTCGCGGAGGGGGGCCGAGCCGTCCCAGGAGACACGCGGGCGGGCGGGACGGCTCCCCGACGGCCACCGGACCCCGCCGAGCCCACCCCGGCTTGGGATCCTTGGAGAGCGGACACCCGGAGGAAGGCAGCGGTACCGCCGGGCGGGTGGGCGGACCCCGTCGGGCGGCCCGACGGAGCTCCTTCGTAGGCTGAGAGTAAAATTGACAAAGTCCCGATCGACGTGCGGGGTGTTTGGCACCGGTCCCTGGACCCCCGGGAGGGTTCGCACACCCCGCGCATGGTATCCCCGGAGAGGGCACACCCGGAGGAAGGCAGCGGGACCACCGGGTGGGTGCGCGAACCCGCACGGGCGGTGCAGCGTGGCCCCGAAGTAGGCTGAGCGTAACATTGACAAGGTCGAGATCGCTGTGCGCGGGGTGTTTGGGACCGGTCCCTGGACCCCCGGGAGGGTTCGCACACCCCGCGCATGGTATCCCCAGAGAGGGCACACCCGGAGGAAGGCAGCGGGACCACCGGGTGGGTGCGCGAACCCGCACGGGCGGTGCAGCGTGGCCCCGAAGTAGGCTGAGCGTAACATTGACAAGGTCGAGATCGCTGTGCGCGGGGTGTTTGGGACCGGTCCCTGGACCCCCGGGAGGGTTCGCACACCCCGCGCATGGTATCCCCAGAGAGGGCACACCCGGAGGAAGGCAGCGGGACCACCGGGTGGGTGCGCGAACCCGCACGGGCGGTGCAGCGTGGCCCCGAAGTAGGCTGAGCGTAACATTGACAAGGTCGAGATCGCTGTGCGCGGGGTGTTTGGGACCGGTCCCTGGACCCCCGGGAGGGTTCGCCCACCCCGCGCATGGTATCCCCAGAGAGGGCACACCCGGAGGAAGGCAGCGGGAGCACCGGGTGGGTGCGCGAACCCGCACGGGCGGTGCAGCGTGGCCCCGAAGTAGGCTGAGCGTAACATTGACAAGGTCGAGATCGCTGTGCGCGGGGTGTTTGGGACCGGTCCCTGGACCCCCGGGAGGGTTCGCCCACCCCGCGCATGGTATCCCCGGAGAGGGCACACCCGGAGGAAGGCAGCGGGACCACAGGGTGGGTGCGCGAACCCGCACGGGCGGTGCAGCGTGGCCCCGAAGTAGGCTGAGCGTAACATTGACAAGGTCGAGATCGCTGTGCGCGGGGTGTTTGGGACCGGTCCCTGGACCCCCGGGAGGGTTCGCACACCCCGCGCATGGTATCCCCGGAGAGGGCACACCCGGAGGAAGGCAGCGGGACAACCGGGTGGGTGCGCGAACCCGCACGGGCGGTGCAGCGTGGCCCCGAAGTAGGCTGAGCGTAACATTGACAAGGTCGAGATCGCTGTGTGCGGGGTGTTTGGGACCGGTCCCTGGACCCCCGGGAGGGTTCGCCCACCCCGCGCATGGTATCCCCGGAGAGGGCACACCCGGAGGAAGGCAGCGGGACCACCGGGTGGGTGCGCGAACCCGCACGGGCGGTGCAGCGTGGCCCCGAAGTAGGCTGAGCGTAACATTGACAAGGTCGAGATCGCTGTGCGCGGGGTGTTTGGGACCGGTCCCTGGACCCCCGGGAGGGTTCGCACACCCCGCGCATGGTATCCCCGGAGAGGGCACACCCGGAGGAAGGCAGCGGGACCACCGGGTGGGTGCGCGAACCCGCACGGGCGGTGCAGCGTGGCCCCGAAGTAGGCTGAGCGTAACATTGACAAGGTCGAGATCGCTGTGCGCGGGGTGTTTGGGACCGGTCCCTGGACCCCCGGGAGGGTTCGCACACCCCGCGCATGGTATCCCCGGAGAGGGCACACCCGGAGGAAGGCAGCGGGACCACCGGGTGGGTGCGCGAACCCGCACGGGCGGTGCAGCGTGGCCCCGAAGTAGGCTGAGCGTAACATTGACAAGGTCGAGATCGCTGTGCGCGGGGTGTTTGGGACCGGTCCCTGGACCCCCGGGAGGGTTCGCACTGCCCGCGCATGGTATCCCCAGAGAGGGCACACCCGGAGGAAGGCAGCGGGACCACCGGGTGGGTGCGCGAACCCGCACGGGCGGTGCAGCGTGGCCCCGAAGTAGGCTGAGCGTAACATTGACAAGGTCGAGATTGCTGTGCGCGGGGTGTTTGGG
Source organism: Hyla sarda (assembly GCF_029499605.1). NCBI lineage: Eukaryota > Metazoa > Chordata > Amphibia > Anura > Hylidae > Hyla > Hyla sarda. Next base: position 241,373 of record NW_026608850.1, on the reverse strand, counting down.
ACCGGTCCCTGGACCCCCGGGAGGGTTCGCACACCCCGCGCATGGTATCCCCAGAGAGGGCACACCCGGAGGAAGGCAGCGGGACCACCGGGTGGGTGCGCGAACCCGCACGGGCGGTGCAGCGTGGCCCCGAAGTAGGCTGAGCGTAACATTGACAAGGTCGAGATCGCTGTGTGCGGGGTGTTTGGGACCGGTCCCTGGACCCCCGGGAGGGTTCGCCCACCCCGCGCATGGTATCCCCGGAGAGGGCACACCCGGAGGAAGGCAGCGGGACCACCGGGTGGGTGCGCGAACCCACACGGGCGGTGCAGCGTGGCCCCGAAGTAGGCTGAGCGTAACATTGACAAGGTCGAGATCGCTGTGCGCGGGGTGTTTGGGACCGGTCCCTGGACCCCCGGGAGGGTTCGCACACCCCGCGCATGGTATCCCCAGAGAGGGCACACCCGGAGGAAGGCAGCGGGACCACCGGGTGGGTGCGCGAACCCGCACGGGCGGTGCAGCGTGGCCCCGAAGTAGGCTGAGCGTAACATTGACAAGGTCGAGATCGCTGTGCGCGGGGTGTTTGGGACCGGTCCCTGGACCCCCGGGAGGGTTCGCCCACCCCGCGCATGGTATCCCCGGAGAGGGCACACCCGGAGGAAGGCAGCGGGACCACCGGGTGGGTGCGCGAACCCGCACGGGCGGTGCAGCGTGGCCCCGAAGTAGGCTGAGCGTAACATTGACAAGGTCGAGATCGCTGTGCGCGGGGTGTTTGGGACCGGTCCCTGGACCCCCGGGAGGGTTCGCACACCCCGCGCATGGTATCCCCGGAGAGGGCACACCCGGAGGAAGGCAGCGGGACCACCGGGTGGGTGCGCGAACCCGCACGGGCGGTGCAGCGTGGCCCCGAAGTAGGCTGAGCGTAACATTGACAAGGTCGAGATCGCTGTGCGCGGGGTGTTTGGGACCGGTCCCTGGACCCCCGGGAGGGTTCGCACTGCCCGCGCATGGTATCCCCAGAGAGGGCACACCCGGAGGAAGGCAGCGGGACCACCGGGTGGGTGCGCGAACCCGCACGGGCGGTGCAGCGTGGCCCCGAAGTAGGCTGAGCGTAACATTGACAAGGTCGAGATTGCTGTGCGCGGGGTGTTTGGGACCGGTCCCTGGACCCCCGGGAGGGTTCGCACACCCCGCGCATGGTATCCCCAGAGAGGGCACACCCGGAGGAAGGCAGCGGGACCACCGGGTGGGTGCGCGAACCCGCACGGGCGGTGCAGCGTGGCCCCGAAGTAGGCTGAGCGTAACATTGACAAGGTCGAGATCGCTGTGTGCGGGGTGTTTGGGACCGGTCCCTGGACCCCCGGGAGGGTTCGCCCACCCCGCGCATGGTATCCCCGGAGAGGGCACACCCGGAGGAAGGCAGCGGGACCACCGGGTGGGTGCGCGAACCCACACGGGCGGTGCAGCGTGGCCCCGAAGTAGGCTGAGCGTAACATTGACAAGGTCGAGATCGCTGTGCGCGGGGTGTTTGGGACCGGTCCCTGGACCCCCGGGAGGGTTCGCACACCCCGCGCATGGTATCCCCAGAGAGGGCACACCCGGAGGAAGGCAGCGGGACCACCGGGTGGGTGCGCGAACCCGCACGGGCGGTGCAGCGTGGCCCCGAAGTAGGCTGAGCGTAACATTGACAAGGTCGAGATCGCTGTGTGCGGGGTGTTTGGGACCGGTCCCTGGACCCCCGGGAGGGTTCGCCCACCCCGCGCATGGTATCCCCGGAGAGGGCACACCCGGAGGAAGGCAGCGGGACCACCGGGTGGGTGCGCGAACCCGCACGGGCGGTGCAGCGTGGCCCCGAAGTAGGCTCAGCGTAACATTGACAAGGTCGAGATCGCTGTGCGCGGGGTGTTTGGCACCGGTCCCTGGACCCCCGGGAGGGTTCGCACACCCCGCGCATGGTATCCCCGGAGAGGGCACACCCGGAGGAAGGCAGCGGGACCACCGGGTGGGTGCGCGAACCCGCACGGGCGGTGCAGCGTGGCCCCGAAGTAGGCTGAGCGTAACATTGACAAGGTCGAGATCGCTGTGCGCGGGGTGTTTGGGACCGGTCCCTGGACCCCCGGGAGGGTTCGCACACCCCGCGCATGGTATCCCCAGAGAGGGCACACCCGGAGGAAGCCAGCGGGACCACCGGGTGGGTGCGCGAACCCGCACGGGCGGTGCAGCGTGGCCCCGAAGTAGGCTGAGCGTAACATTGACAGGGTCGAGATCGCTGTGCGCGGGGTGTTTGGCACCGGTCCCTGGACCCCCGGGAGGGTTCGCACACCCCGCGCATGGTATCCCCGGAGAAGGCACACCCGGAGGAAGGCAGCGGGACCACCGGGTGGGTGCGCGAACCCGCACGGGCGGTGCAGCGTGGCCCCGAAGTAGGCTCAGCGTAACATTGACAAGGTCGAGATCGCTGTGCGCGGGGTGTTTGGGACCGGTCCCTGGACCCCCGGGAGGGTTCGCCCACCCCGCGCATGGTATCCCCAGAGAGGGCACACCCGGAGGAAGGCAGCGGGACCACCGGGTGGGTGCGCGAACCCGCACGGGCGGTGCAGCGTGGCCCCGAAGTAGGCTGAGCGTAACATTGACAAGGTCGAGATCGCTGTGCGCGGGGTGTTTGGGACCGGTCCCTGGACCCCCGGGAGGGTTCGCCCACCCCGCGCATGGTATCCCCGGAGAGGGCACACCCGGAGGAAGGCATCGGGACCACCGGGTGGGTGCGCGAACCCGCACGGGCGGTGCAGCGTGGCCCCGAAGTAGGCTGAGCGTAACATTGACAAGGTCGAGATCGCTGTGCGCGGGGTGTTTGGGACCGGTCCCTGGACCCCCGGGAGGGTTCGCACACCCCGCGCATGGTATCCCCAGAGAGGGCACACCCGGAGGAAGGCAGCGGGACCACCGGGTGGGTGCGCGAACCCGCACGGGCGGTGCAGCGTGGCCCCGAAGTAGGCTGAGCGTAACATTGACAAGGTCGAGATCGCTGTGTGCGGGGTGTTTGGGACCGGTCCCTGGACCCCCGGGAGGGTTCGCCCACCCCGCGCATGGTATCCCCGGAGAGGGCACACCCGGAGGAAGGCATCGGGACCACCGGGTGGGTGCGCGAACCCGCACGGGCGGTGCAGCGTGGCCCCGAAGTAGGCTGAGCGTAACATTGACAAGGTCGAGATCGCTGTGCGCGGGGTGTTTGGGACCGGTCCCTGGACCCCCGGGAGGGTTCGCCCACCCCGCGCATGGTATCCCCGGAGAGGGCACACCCGGAGGAAGGCAGCGGGACCACCGGGTGGGTGCGCGAACCCGCACGGGCGGTGCAGCGTGGCCCCGAAGTAGGCTCAGCGTAACATTGACAAGGTCGAGATCGCTGTGCGCGGGGTGTTTGGGACCGGTCCCTGGACCCCCGGGAGGGTTCGCCCACCCCGCGCATGGTATCCCCAGAGAGGGCACACCCGGAGGAAGGCAGCGGGACCACCGGGTGGGTGCGCGAACCCGCACGGGCGGTGCAGCGTGGCCCCGAAGTAGGCTGAGCGTAACATTGACAAGGTCGAGATCGCTGTGCGCGGGGTGTTTGGGACCGGTCCCTGGACCCCCGGGAGGGTTCGCCCACCCCGCGCATGGTATCCCCGGAGAGGGCACACCCGGAGGAAGGCATCGGGACCACCGGGTGGGTGCGCGAACCCGCACGGGCGGTGCAGCGTGGCCCCGAAGTAGGCTGAGCGTAACATTGACAAGGTCGAGATCGCTGTGCGCGGGGTGTTTGGGACCGGTCCCTGGACCCCCGGGAGGGTTCGCCCACCCCGCGCATGGTATCCCCGGAGAGGGCACACCCGGAGGAAGGCAGCGGGACCACCGGGTGGGTGCGCGAACCCGCACGGGCGGTGCAGCGTGGCCCCGAAGTAGGCTGAGCGTAACATTGACAAGGTCGAGATCGCTGTGCGCGGGGTGTTTGGCACCGGTCCCTGGACCCCCGGGAGGGTTCGCACACCCCGCGCATGGTATCCCCGGAGAGGGCACACCCGGAGGAAGGCAGCGGGACCACCGGGTGGGTGCGCGAACCCGCACGGGCGGTGCAGCGTGGCCCCGAAGTAGGCTGAGCGTAACATTGACAAGGTCGAGATCGCTGTGCGCGGGGTGTTTGGGACCGGTCCCTGGACCCCCGGGAGGGTTCGCACACCCCGCGCATGGTATCCCCAGAGAGGGCACACCCGGAGGAAGGCAGCGGGACCACCGGGTGGGTGCGCGAACCCGCACGGGCGGTGCAGCGTTGCCCCGAAGTAGGCTGAGCGTAACATTGACAAGGTCGAGATCGCTGTGTGCGGGGTGTTTGGGACCGGTCCCTGGACCCCCGGGAGGGTTCGCCCACCCCGCGCATGGTATCCCCGGAGAGGGCACACCCGGAGGAAGGCAGCGGGACCACCGGGTGGGTGCGCGAACCCGCACGGGCGGTGCAGCGTGGCCCCGAAGTAGGCTGAGCGTAACATTGACAAGGTCGAGATCGCTGTGCGCGGGGTGTTTGGCACCGGTCCCTGGACCCCCGGGAGGGTTCGCCCACCCCGCGCATGGTATCCCCGGAGAGGGCACACCCAGAGGAAGGCAGCGGCACCGGCGGGCGGGTGGGCGGACCCCGTCGGGACGCACGACAGTGCTTCAGGCCGACCTTTTAGGCTGAGCGACAAAGTCCCGATTGACGTGTGTGTCCCTGTGCCCAGGCAGGGTGCACCGTCCTTGGGCACAGGATCGTCGACGCGAACCCCCCCCCGCGGCGGGGAAGGGGAAGCGTCGACATATTCGACATAGTCGAGCGAGGACGACGTCCGGTCGGCCGAGGGCCCCCGATGCCCCTGGACCCCCCGGGGTGGGCCAGACGGAAAAATGTCAAAGTCTGGTTGTCGGCCAGGGGTAAGTGTGTGTCCCTGTGCCCAGGCAGGGTGCACCAAACCCGGGCGAGGCCTCCGGAAGGGTCCCCTGACAGACTTCCAGGCCTCGGGACTTTTGACAGAGAACCAGGGCGGGAGGCGCGGGTCCCTGTACCCAGGCAGGGCGCGCTATCCTTGGGCACAGGATCGTCGACGCGGACCCCCCCGCGGCGGGGAAGGGGAAGCGTCGACATATTCGACATAGTCGAGCGAGGACGACGTCCGGTCGGCCGAGGGCCCCCGATGCCCCTGGACCCCCCGGGGTGGGCCAGACGGAAAAATGTCAAAGTCTGGTTGTCGGCCAGGGGTAAGTGTGTGTCCCTGTGCCCAGGCAGGGTGCACCAAACCCGGGCGAGGCCTCCGGAAGGGTCCCCTGACAGACTTCCAGGCCTCGGGACTTTTGACAGAGAACCAGGGCGGGAGGCGCGGGTCCCTGTACCCAGGCAGGGCGCGCTATCCTTGGGCACAGGATCGTCGACGCGGACCCCCCCGCGGCGGGGAAGGGGAAGCGTCGACATATTCGACATAGTCGAGCGAGGACGACGTCCGGTCGGCCGAGGGCCCCCGATGCCCCTGGACCCCCCCCCCCGGGGTGGGCCAGACGGAAAAATGTCAAAGTCTGGTTGTCGGCCAGGGGTAAGTGTGTGTCCCTGTGCCCAGGCAGGGTGCACCGAACCCGGACGAGGCCTCTGGAAGGGTCCCCTGACAGACTTCCAGGCTTTGGAACATTTGAGAGAGATCAAGGGCGGGAGGCGCGGGTCCCTGTACCCAGGCAGGGCGCGCTATCCTTGGGCACAGGATCGTCGACGCGGACCCCCCCGCGGCGGGTAAGGGGAAGCGTCGACATATTCGACATAGTCGAGCGAGGACGACGTCCGGTCGGCCGAGGGCCCCCGATGCCCCTGGACCCCCCGGGGTGGGCCAGACGGAAAAATGTCAAAGTCTGGTTGTCGGCCAGGGGTAAGTGTGTGTCCCTGTGCCCAGGCAGGGTGCACCGAACCCGGACGAGGCCTCTGGAAGGGTCCCCTGACAGACTTCCAGGCTTTGGAACATTTGAGAGAGATCAAGGGCGGGAGGCGCGGGTCCCTGTACCCAGGCAGGGCGCGCTATCCTTGGGCACAGGATCGTCGACGCGGACCCCCCCGCGGCGGGTAAGGGGAAGCGTCGACATATTCGACATAGTCGAGCGAGGACGACGTCCGGTCGGCCGAGGGCCCCCGATGCCCCTGGACCCCCCCCCCCCCCCGGGGTGGGCCAGACGGAAAAATGTCAAAGTCTGGTTGTCGGCCAGGGGTAAGTGTGTGTCCCTGTGCCCAGGCAGGGTGCACCGAACCCGGGCGAGGCCTCCGGAAGGCTCCCCTGACGGACTTCCAGGCCTCGGGACATTTGAGAAGGATCAAGGGCGGGAGGCGCGGGTCCCTGTACCCAGGCAGGGCGCGCTATCCTTGGGCAAAGGATCGTCGACGCGGACCCCCCCGCGGCGGGGAAGGGGAAGCGTCGACATATTCGACATAGTCGAGCGAGTACGACGTCCGGTCGGCCGAGGGCCCCCGATGCCCCTGGACCCCCCCCCCCCCGGGGTGGGCCAGACGGAAAAATGTCAAAGTCTGGTTGTCGGCCAGGGGTAAGTGTGTGTCCCTGTGCCCAGGCAGGGTGCACCGAACCCGGGCGAGGCCTTCGGAAGGCTCCCCTGACGGACTTCCAGGCCTCGGGACATTTGAGAAGGATCAAGGGCGGGAGGCGCGGGTCCCTGTACCCAGGCAGGGCGCGCTATCCTTGGGCAAAGGATCGTCGACGCGGACCCCCCCGCGGCGGGGAAGGGGAAGCGTCGACATATTCGACATAGTCGAGCGAGTACGACGTCCGGTCGGCCGAGGGCCCCCGATGCCCCTGGACCCCCCCCGCGGGGTGGGCCAGACGGAAAAATGTCAAAGTCTGGTTGTCGGCCAGGGGTAAGTGTGTGTCCCTGTGCCCAGGCAGGGTGCACCGAACCCGGGCGAGGCCTCCGGAAGGCTCCCCTGACGGACTTCCAGGCCTCGGGACATTTGAGAAGGATCAAGGGCGGGAGGCGCGGGTCCCTGTACCCAGGCAGGGCGCGCTATCCTTGGGCAAAGGATCGTCGACGTGGACCCCCCCGCGGCGGGGAAGGGGAAGCGTCGACATATTCGACATAGTCGAGCGAGTACGACGTCCGGTCGGCCGAGAGCCCCCGATGCCCCCGGGGTGGTGCCGACGCGCCAACCCGGAGTCAAGGGAAAATGTTAAAAGTCGGGTGGTTGGCCCGTGGGAAGTGTGTGTCCCTGTGCCCAGGCAGGGTGCACTGAACCCGGGCAAGTCATCTGGAAGGGTCCCCTGACAGACCTCCAGACATGATGATTATCTCAAAACTGAGAACCACTATGAGATCGGATTTGAAAGCCGAATCCAGGCGACAGTTCCATGAGCTGGGCATGTCGGAGTGGTACGCTTTCATAAAAGTGTATCACAGCATAGCGACCGGGTATCTTAGAACGGCCTCCTGTGCCAGAGAGCTGGGACGTCGAGCGAGTCGAGCCAGTCTGGCGGGCGGTCCGCCGAGGGTGCCCGTCCCCCCGGACCCCCCCAGTGTGGGCCAGACAGAAAATGTCAAAGTCCGGTTGTCGGCCAGGGGTAAGTGTGTGTCCCTGTGCCCAGGCAGGGTGCACCGAACCCGGGCGAGTCTCCGGAAGGGTCCCCTGATGGACTTCCAGGCTTTGGAACATTTGAGAGAGATCAAGGGCGGGAGGCGCGGGTCCCTGTACCCAGGCAGGGCGCGCTATCCTTGGGCAAAGGATCGTCGACGCGGACCCCCCCGCGGCGGGGAAGGGGAAGCGTCGACGTATTCGACATAGTCGAGCGAGTACGACGTCCGGTCGGCCGAGGGCCCCCGATGCCCCTGGACCCCCCCCCCCCCCCCCCCGGGGTGGGCCAGACGGAAAAATGTCAAAGTCTGGTTGTCGGCCAGGGGTAAGTGTGTGTCCCTGTGCCCAGGCAGGGTGCACCGAACCCGGGCGAGGCCTCCGGAAGGCTCCCCTGACGGACTTCCAGGCCTCGGGACATTTGAGAAGGATCAAGGGCGGGAGGCGCGGGTCCCTGTACCCAGGCAGGGCGCGCCATCCTTGGGCAAATGATCGTCGACGTGGACCCCCCCGCGGCGGGGAAGGGGAAGCGTCGACATATTCGACATAGTCGAGCGAGTACGAAGTCCGGTCGGCCGAGGGCCCCCGATGCCCCTGGACCCCCCAGGGTGGGCCAGACGGAAAAATGTCAAAGTCTGGTTGTCGGCCAGGGGTAAGTGTGTGTCCCTGTGCCCAGGCAGGGTGCACCGAACCCGGGCGAGGCCTCCGGAAGGGTCCCCTGACGGACTTCCAGGCCTCGGGACATTTGAGAAGGATCAAGGGCGGGAGGCGCGGGTCCCTGTACCCAGGCAGGGCGCGCCATCCTTGGGCAAAGGATCGTCGACGCGGACCCCCCCGCGGCGGGGAAGGGGAAGCGTCGACATATTCGACATAGTCGAGCGAGTACGAAGTCCGGTCGGCCGAGGGCCCCCGATGCCCCTGGACCCCCCAGGGTGGGCCAGACGGAAAAATGTCAAAGTCTGGTTGTCGGCCAGGGGTAAGTGTGTGTCCCTGTGCCCAGGCAGGGTGCACCGAACCCGGGCGAGGCCTCCGGAAGGGTCCCCTGACAGACTTCCAGGCCTCGGGACTTTTGACAGAGAACCAGGGCGGGAGGCGCGGGTCCCTGTACCCAGGCAGGGCGCGCTATCCTTGGGCACAGGATCGTCGACGCGGACCCCCCCGCGGCGGGGAAGGGGAAGCGTCGACATATTCGACATAGTCGAGCGAGTACGACGTCCGGTCGGCCGAGGGCCCCCGATGCCCCTGGACCCCCCGGGGTGGGCCAGACGGAAAAATGTCCCCC
>NW_026608850.1:210000-222500 GCF_029499605.1 Hyla sarda | reverse complement strand
GGTTCTCTCGAGGGCACCCGGCCGGACGACTACCCGAGGAGGGCTCACCTCCCCTGGGCAAGGTCTCCGGAAGGGTCACCCGGACGACTTCCAGGCCTGACGATTATCTCGAAACCGAGAACCGCTATGAGAACAGATTCGAAGGCCGTATCCGGGTGACAGTTCCACGAGTCGGGCATGACAGAGTGGCACGCGTTCACAAAACTGCATAGCAGCATGGCGACCGGCTACCTCAGAACGGCCACCTGCCTGGGGATAGCAGGAGAGCGAGAAGCACGGCTGCTCTCTCGGGGTACGCCAGGGCCGAGCGCGGGCTCGCCTGCGGAAGAACCCCTGCCTTCTCCCACGGTGAATTCCGGGGGGGGGGAGACGGGGCCGGTTCACGTACCCGACCCGGGGCTTGCGCGGTCCCCGGGCAAAGCCTCCGGAAGGGTCCCCTTACACGCACAGACCCGGAGAGGCTAAAAGGGCGGGAGGCGCGGGTCCCTGTACCAAGGCAGGGCGCGCCGTCCTTGGGAACAGGATGGGCGACACGTACCCCTGACAGAATACGAGTCCCGGTTGTCAGCCCTGGGGGAGTCGTGAGTACCTGTGCCCAGGCAGGGTCCACCGAACTCGGGCAATGCCTCTGGAAGGGTCCCCCGAAAGACTTCCGGGCCTGACGATTATCTCGAAACCGAGAACCGCTATGAGAACGGATTCGAAGGCCGAATCCGGGTGACAGTTCCACGAGTCGGGCATGACAGAGTGGCACGCGTTCGTAAAACTGCATAGCAGCATGGCGACCGGCTACCGCAGAACGGCCACCTGCCTGGGGATAGCAGGAGAGCGAGAAGCACGGCTGCTCTCCCGGGGTACGCCAGGGCCGAGCGTGTGCTCCCCTGCGGACGAACCTCTGCCTTCTCCCTCGGTGAATGCCGGGGGGAACGGGTCCGGTTCGCGTACCCGACCCGGGGCCGGTCGGTCCCCGGGCAAAGCCTCCGGAAGGGTCCCCTTTACACGCACAGACCCAGAGAGGCTAAAAGGGCGGGAGGCGCGGGTCCCTGTACCCAGGCAGGGCGCGCCGTCCTTGGGAACAGTTGCAGCGGAACGGCCACCCGTGCCAGAGGGCCGGGACGTCGAGCGAGTCGAGCAACTCCGGCGGGCGGTCCGCCGAAGTCCCCCGGTCCCGGGGGTGATGCGCGCGTGCCCTGCCGGCACCCTCTTTGGACCGGAGGGGCCGAGCTATGGGCGTAATTTCTCGGTTTTTCATCCTCTGAAGGTCCCTCGATCGATCTGGCGAGGCGCGATCCGGCGGGGAGCGACCCTCTCGTTCGGCCGGGCTCCGGAGCCCGTGTCGGCGAAGGCGAGAGGGTCTCGCTCCCCCTGACGCCGCATCGTGCCGGGGCTCGGGGGGGCCCTTAGGGTATACCCCCTCCCGGCGGAACTCCCGCCGGGAAAGGGGTCGTCCCTCCCGGGAGGCGAGCTTGAGCGGCACGGAGTGGGCTCCCCCAGATGTGTCCGGAGAGAACGGCATCATTCGCAATATCCCCAGACGGTCGTTTCGACGCGCGATCCGGCGGGAACCGACCCCCTCGTCCGGCCGGGCCCCGGAGCCCGTGTCGGCGAAGGGCCTCGATCCCCCCGGTGCCGAGTCGCGCCACGGCACGGTCCGGAAGGCTATATCCGTCTTTGAAGGTCCCTCGATCGATCTAACGAAGCGTGATCCGGCAGGGAGCTAGCCACTCTGCGGAGCCCGTGTCAGTAAAGGCGAGAGGGTCCCCCTCCCCCCAGATGCCGCATCGCGCCGGTGCGGAGGCGGCGGCTGCCGCCAGATGCGCGACGAGGGGTCGGCGGTCACGAAGGGCACAGGGAGGGTGGCCGGGCGGTCCGGCAGGAAGCGCAACCGCGTCCCGGCGAGGGAGACCCAAGGCCCCAGGGCCTCTCCCCTAAGCCGCGGGCGTCGGAGTGCGCGCAGCGGGACCGCGCCTCGGCTGCCCTCCCTCGGCCTCCCTCGCGGAGGGGGGCCGAGCCGTCCCAGGAGACGCGCGAGCGGGACGGCTCCCCGACGGCCACCGTACCCCCCCGGAGAAAGGCAGCGGTACCGCCGGGCGGGTGGGCGGACCCCGTCGGGCGGCCCGGCGGAGCTCCTTCGTAGGCTGAGCGTAAAATCGACAAAGTCCCGATCGGCGTGTCCCCGGGGGGCAAAGCGCGGGTCCCTGCATCCCAGGCAGGGCGCGCCCACCTCGGGCACGGTATCCCGGAACCCGGAGCGGCGGAGGGGTCGGCGGTCCCGAAGGGCATAGGGAGGGGCGGCCGGGCGGTCCGGCAGGAAGCGCAACCGCGTCCCTGCGCGGGAGACCCAAGGCCCCTCGGGGTCCTCGAGGCTGCCCGCGAGACTCCGGTCCCGTGTCGGCGAGCCTCGCTCCCCGGGCCTCTCCCCTAAGCCGCGGGCGTCGGAGTGCGCGCAGCAGGACCGCACCTCGGCTGCCCTCCCTCGGCCTCCCTCGCGGAGGGGGGCCGAGCCGTCCCAGAACATGCGGCGGGCGGGACGGCTCCCCGACGGCCACCGGCCCCCGCCGAGCCCACCCCGGGCGCGGGATCCTTGGAGAGCAGACACCCGGAGGAATGCAGCGGTACCGCCGGGCGGGTGGGCGGACCCCGTCGGGCGGCCCGGCGGAGCTCCTTCGTAGGCTGAGCGTAAAATCGACAAAGTCCCGATCGGCGTGTCCCCGGGGGGCTAAGCGCGGGTCCCTGCATCCCAGGCAGGGCGCGCCCACCTCGGGCACGGTATCCCGGAACCCGGAGCGGCGGAGGGGTCGGCGGTCCCGAAGGGCATAGGGAGGGGCGGCCGGGCGGTCCGGCAGGAAGCGCAACCGCGTCCCTGCGCGGGAGACCCAAGGCCCCTCGGGGTCCTCGAGGCTGCCCGCGAGACTCCGGTCCCGCGTCGGCGAGCCTCGCTCCCCGGGCCTCTCCCCTAAGCCGCGGGCGTCGGAGTGCGCGCAGCAGGACCGCACCTCGGCTGCCCTCCCTCGGCCTCCCTCGCGGAGGGGGGCCGAGCCGTCCCAGAACATGCGGCGGGCGGGACGGCTCCCCGACGGCCACCGGCCCCCGCCGAGCCCACCCCGGGCGCGGGATCCTTGGAGAGCGGACACCCGGAGGAATGCAGCGGTACCGCCGGGCGGGTGGGCGGACCCCGTCGGGCGGCCCGGCGGAGCTCCTTCGTAGGCTGAGCGTAAAATCGACAAAGTCCCGATCGGCGTGTCCCCGGGGGGCTAAGCGCGGGTCCCTGCATCCCAGGCAGGGCGCGCCCACCTCGGGCACGGTATCCCGGAACCCGGAGCGGCGGAGGGGTCGGCGGTCCCGAAGGGCATAGGGAGGGGCGGCCGGGCGGCCCGGCAGGAAGCGCAACCGCGACCCGGCGCGGGAGACCCAAGGCCCCTCGGGGTCCTCGAGGCTGCCCGCGAGACTCCGGTCCCGCGTCGGCGAGCCTCGTTCCCCGGGCCTCTCCCCTAAGCCGCGGGCGTCGGAGTGCGCGCAGCAGGACCGCACCTCGGCTGCCCTCCCTCGGCCTCCCTCGCGGAGGGGGGGCCGAGCCGTCCCAGAACACGCGGGCGGGCGGGACGGCTCCCCGACGGCCACCGGCCCCCGCCGAGCCCACCCCGGGCACGGGATCCTTGGAGAGCGGACACCCGGAGGAAGGCAGCGGTACCGCCGGGCGGGTGAGCGGACCCCGTCGGGCGGCCCGGCGGAGCTCCTTCGTAGGCTGAGCGTAAAATCGACAAAGTCCCGATCGGCGTGTCCCCGGGGGGCTAAGCGCGGGTCCCTGCATCCCAGGCAGGGCGCGCCCACCTCGGGCACGGAATCCCGGAACCCGGAGCGGCGGAGGGGTCGGCGGTCCCGAAGGGCATAGGGAGGGGCGGCCGGGCGGTCCGGCAGGAAGCGCAACCGCGTCCCGGCGCGGGAGACCCCAGGCCCCTCGGGGTCCTCGAGGCTGCCCGCGAGACTCCGGTCCCGCGTCGGCACGCCTCGCTCCCCGGGCCTCTCCCCTAAGCCGCGGGCGTCGGAGTGCGCGCAGCAGGACCGCACCTCGGCTGCCCTCCCTCGGCCTCCCTCGCGGAGGGGGGGCCGAGCCGTCCCAGGAGACACGCGGGCGGGCTGGACGGCTCCCCGACGGCCACCGGACCCCGCCGAGCCCACCCCGGGCACGGGATCCTTGGAGAGCGGACACCCGGAGGAAGGCAGCGGTACCGCCGGGGGGGGGGGGGTGAGCGGACCCCGTCGGGCGGCCCGGCGGAGCTCCTTCGTAGGCTGAGCGTAAAATCGACAAAGTCCCGATCGGCGTGTCCCCGGGGGCTAAGCGCGGGTCCCTGCATCCCAGGCAGGGCGCGCCCACCTCGGGCACGGGATCCCGGAACCCGGAGCGGCGGAGGGGTCGGCGGTCCCGAAGGGCATAGGGAGGGGCGGCCGGGCGGTCCGGCAGGAAGCGCAACCGCGTCCCGGCGCGGGAGACCCAAGGCCCCTCGGGGTCCTCGAGGCTGCCCGCGAGACTCCGGTCCCGCGTCGGCACGCCTCGCTCCCCGGGCCTCTCCCCTAAGCCGCGGGCGTCGGAGTGCGCGCAGCAGGACCGCACCTCGGCTGCCCTCCCTCGGCCTCCCTCGCGGAGGGGGGCCGAGCCGTCCCAGGAGACACGCGGGCGGGCGGGACGGCTCCCCGACGGCCACCGGACCCCGCCGAGCCCACCCCGGCTTGGGATCCTTGGAGAGCGGACACCCGGAGGAAGGCAGCGGTACCGCCGGGCGGGTGGGCGGACCCCGTCGGGCGGCCCGACGGAGCTCCTTCGTAGGCTGAGAGTAAAATTGACAAAGTCCCGATCGACGTGCGGGGTGTTTGGCACCGGTCCCTGGACCCCCGGGAGGGTTCGCACACCCCGCGCATGGTATCCCCGGAGAGGGCACACCCGGAGGAAGGCAGCGGGACCACCGGGTGGGTGCGCGAACCCGCACGGGCGGTGCAGCGTGGCCCCGAAGTAGGCTGAGCGTAACATTGACAAGGTCGAGATCGCTGTGCGCGGGGTGTTTGGGACCGGTCCCTGGACCCCCGGGAGGGTTCGCACACCCCGCGCATGGTATCCCCAGAGAGGGCACACCCGGAGGAAGGCAGCGGGACCACCGGGTGGGTGCGCGAACCCGCACGGGCGGTGCAGCGTGGCCCCGAAGTAGGCTGAGCGTAACATTGACAAGGTCGAGATCGCTGTGCGCGGGGTGTTTGGGACCGGTCCCTGGACCCCCGGGAGGGTTCGCACACCCCGCGCATGGTATCCCCAGAGAGGGCACACCCGGAGGAAGGCAGCGGGACCACCGGGTGGGTGCGCGAACCCGCACGGGCGGTGCAGCGTGGCCCCGAAGTAGGCTGAGCGTAACATTGACAAGGTCGAGATCGCTGTGCGCGGGGTGTTTGGGACCGGTCCCTGGACCCCCGGGAGGGTTCGCCCACCCCGCGCATGGTATCCCCAGAGAGGGCACACCCGGAGGAAGGCAGCGGGAGCACCGGGTGGGTGCGCGAACCCGCACGGGCGGTGCAGCGTGGCCCCGAAGTAGGCTGAGCGTAACATTGACAAGGTCGAGATCGCTGTGCGCGGGGTGTTTGGGACCGGTCCCTGGACCCCCGGGAGGGTTCGCCCACCCCGCGCATGGTATCCCCGGAGAGGGCACACCCGGAGGAAGGCAGCGGGACCACAGGGTGGGTGCGCGAACCCGCACGGGCGGTGCAGCGTGGCCCCGAAGTAGGCTGAGCGTAACATTGACAAGGTCGAGATCGCTGTGCGCGGGGTGTTTGGGACCGGTCCCTGGACCCCCGGGAGGGTTCGCACACCCCGCGCATGGTATCCCCGGAGAGGGCACACCCGGAGGAAGGCAGCGGGACAACCGGGTGGGTGCGCGAACCCGCACGGGCGGTGCAGCGTGGCCCCGAAGTAGGCTGAGCGTAACATTGACAAGGTCGAGATCGCTGTGTGCGGGGTGTTTGGGACCGGTCCCTGGACCCCCGGGAGGGTTCGCCCACCCCGCGCATGGTATCCCCGGAGAGGGCACACCCGGAGGAAGGCAGCGGGACCACCGGGTGGGTGCGCGAACCCGCACGGGCGGTGCAGCGTGGCCCCGAAGTAGGCTGAGCGTAACATTGACAAGGTCGAGATCGCTGTGCGCGGGGTGTTTGGGACCGGTCCCTGGACCCCCGGGAGGGTTCGCACACCCCGCGCATGGTATCCCCGGAGAGGGCACACCCGGAGGAAGGCAGCGGGACCACCGGGTGGGTGCGCGAACCCGCACGGGCGGTGCAGCGTGGCCCCGAAGTAGGCTGAGCGTAACATTGACAAGGTCGAGATCGCTGTGCGCGGGGTGTTTGGGACCGGTCCCTGGACCCCCGGGAGGGTTCGCACACCCCGCGCATGGTATCCCCGGAGAGGGCACACCCGGAGGAAGGCAGCGGGACCACCGGGTGGGTGCGCGAACCCGCACGGGCGGTGCAGCGTGGCCCCGAAGTAGGCTGAGCGTAACATTGACAAGGTCGAGATCGCTGTGCGCGGGGTGTTTGGGACCGGTCCCTGGACCCCCGGGAGGGTTCGCACTGCCCGCGCATGGTATCCCCAGAGAGGGCACACCCGGAGGAAGGCAGCGGGACCACCGGGTGGGTGCGCGAACCCGCACGGGCGGTGCAGCGTGGCCCCGAAGTAGGCTGAGCGTAACATTGACAAGGTCGAGATTGCTGTGCGCGGGGTGTTTGGGACCGGTCCCTGGACCCCCGGGAGGGTTCGCACACCCCGCGCATGGTATCCCCAGAGAGGGCACACCCGGAGGAAGGCAGCGGGACCACCGGGTGGGTGCGCGAACCCGCACGGGCGGTGCAGCGTGGCCCCGAAGTAGGCTGAGCGTAACATTGACAAGGTCGAGATCGCTGTGTGCGGGGTGTTTGGGACCGGTCCCTGGACCCCCGGGAGGGTTCGCCCACCCCGCGCATGGTATCCCCGGAGAGGGCACACCCGGAGGAAGGCAGCGGGACCACCGGGTGGGTGCGCGAACCCACACGGGCGGTGCAGCGTGGCCCCGAAGTAGGCTGAGCGTAACATTGACAAGGTCGAGATCGCTGTGCGCGGGGTGTTTGGGACCGGTCCCTGGACCCCCGGGAGGGTTCGCACACCCCGCGCATGGTATCCCCAGAGAGGGCACACCCGGAGGAAGGCAGCGGGACCACCGGGTGGGTGCGCGAACCCGCACGGGCGGTGCAGCGTGGCCCCGAAGTAGGCTGAGCGTAACATTGACAAGGTCGAGATCGCTGTGCGCGGGGTGTTTGGGACCGGTCCCTGGACCCCCGGGAGGGTTCGCCCACCCCGCGCATGGTATCCCCGGAGAGGGCACACCCGGAGGAAGGCAGCGGGACCACCGGGTGGGTGCGCGAACCCGCACGGGCGGTGCAGCGTGGCCCCGAAGTAGGCTGAGCGTAACATTGACAAGGTCGAGATCGCTGTGCGCGGGGTGTTTGGGACCGGTCCCTGGACCCCCGGGAGGGTTCGCACACCCCGCGCATGGTATCCCCGGAGAGGGCACACCCGGAGGAAGGCAGCGGGACCACCGGGTGGGTGCGCGAACCCGCACGGGCGGTGCAGCGTGGCCCCGAAGTAGGCTGAGCGTAACATTGACAAGGTCGAGATCGCTGTGCGCGGGGTGTTTGGGACCGGTCCCTGGACCCCCGGGAGGGTTCGCACTGCCCGCGCATGGTATCCCCAGAGAGGGCACACCCGGAGGAAGGCAGCGGGACCACCGGGTGGGTGCGCGAACCCGCACGGGCGGTGCAGCGTGGCCCCGAAGTAGGCTGAGCGTAACATTGACAAGGTCGAGATTGCTGTGCGCGGGGTGTTTGGGACCGGTCCCTGGACCCCCGGGAGGGTTCGCACACCCCGCGCATGGTATCCCCAGAGAGGGCACACCCGGAGGAAGGCAGCGGGACCACCGGGTGGGTGCGCGAACCCGCACGGGCGGTGCAGCGTGGCCCCGAAGTAGGCTGAGCGTAACATTGACAAGGTCGAGATCGCTGTGTGCGGGGTGTTTGGGACCGGTCCCTGGACCCCCGGGAGGGTTCGCCCACCCCGCGCATGGTATCCCCGGAGAGGGCACACCCGGAGGAAGGCAGCGGGACCACCGGGTGGGTGCGCGAACCCACACGGGCGGTGCAGCGTGGCCCCGAAGTAGGCTGAGCGTAACATTGACAAGGTCGAGATCGCTGTGCGCGGGGTGTTTGGGACCGGTCCCTGGACCCCCGGGAGGGTTCGCACACCCCGCGCATGGTATCCCCAGAGAGGGCACACCCGGAGGAAGGCAGCGGGACCACCGGGTGGGTGCGCGAACCCGCACGGGCGGTGCAGCGTGGCCCCGAAGTAGGCTGAGCGTAACATTGACAAGGTCGAGATCGCTGTGTGCGGGGTGTTTGGGACCGGTCCCTGGACCCCCGGGAGGGTTCGCCCACCCCGCGCATGGTATCCCCGGAGAGGGCACACCCGGAGGAAGGCAGCGGGACCACCGGGTGGGTGCGCGAACCCGCACGGGCGGTGCAGCGTGGCCCCGAAGTAGGCTCAGCGTAACATTGACAAGGTCGAGATCGCTGTGCGCGGGGTGTTTGGCACCGGTCCCTGGACCCCCGGGAGGGTTCGCACACCCCGCGCATGGTATCCCCGGAGAGGGCACACCCGGAGGAAGGCAGCGGGACCACCGGGTGGGTGCGCGAACCCGCACGGGCGGTGCAGCGTGGCCCCGAAGTAGGCTGAGCGTAACATTGACAAGGTCGAGATCGCTGTGCGCGGGGTGTTTGGGACCGGTCCCTGGACCCCCGGGAGGGTTCGCACACCCCGCGCATGGTATCCCCAGAGAGGGCACACCCGGAGGAAGCCAGCGGGACCACCGGGTGGGTGCGCGAACCCGCACGGGCGGTGCAGCGTGGCCCCGAAGTAGGCTGAGCGTAACATTGACAGGGTCGAGATCGCTGTGCGCGGGGTGTTTGGCACCGGTCCCTGGACCCCCGGGAGGGTTCGCACACCCCGCGCATGGTATCCCCGGAGAAGGCACACCCGGAGGAAGGCAGCGGGACCACCGGGTGGGTGCGCGAACCCGCACGGGCGGTGCAGCGTGGCCCCGAAGTAGGCTCAGCGTAACATTGACAAGGTCGAGATCGCTGTGCGCGGGGTGTTTGGGACCGGTCCCTGGACCCCCGGGAGGGTTCGCCCACCCCGCGCATGGTATCCCCAGAGAGGGCACACCCGGAGGAAGGCAGCGGGACCACCGGGTGGGTGCGCGAACCCGCACGGGCGGTGCAGCGTGGCCCCGAAGTAGGCTGAGCGTAACATTGACAAGGTCGAGATCGCTGTGCGCGGGGTGTTTGGGACCGGTCCCTGGACCCCCGGGAGGGTTCGCCCACCCCGCGCATGGTATCCCCGGAGAGGGCACACCCGGAGGAAGGCATCGGGACCACCGGGTGGGTGCGCGAACCCGCACGGGCGGTGCAGCGTGGCCCCGAAGTAGGCTGAGCGTAACATTGACAAGGTCGAGATCGCTGTGCGCGGGGTGTTTGGGACCGGTCCCTGGACCCCCGGGAGGGTTCGCACACCCCGCGCATGGTATCCCCAGAGAGGGCACACCCGGAGGAAGGCAGCGGGACCACCGGGTGGGTGCGCGAACCCGCACGGGCGGTGCAGCGTGGCCCCGAAGTAGGCTGAGCGTAACATTGACAAGGTCGAGATCGCTGTGTGCGGGGTGTTTGGGACCGGTCCCTGGACCCCCGGGAGGGTTCGCCCACCCCGCGCATGGTATCCCCGGAGAGGGCACACCCGGAGGAAGGCATCGGGACCACCGGGTGGGTGCGCGAACCCGCACGGGCGGTGCAGCGTGGCCCCGAAGTAGGCTGAGCGTAACATTGACAAGGTCGAGATCGCTGTGCGCGGGGTGTTTGGGACCGGTCCCTGGACCCCCGGGAGGGTTCGCCCACCCCGCGCATGGTATCCCCGGAGAGGGCACACCCGGAGGAAGGCAGCGGGACCACCGGGTGGGTGCGCGAACCCGCACGGGCGGTGCAGCGTGGCCCCGAAGTAGGCTCAGCGTAACATTGACAAGGTCGAGATCGCTGTGCGCGGGGTGTTTGGGACCGGTCCCTGGACCCCCGGGAGGGTTCGCCCACCCCGCGCATGGTATCCCCAGAGAGGGCACACCCGGAGGAAGGCAGCGGGACCACCGGGTGGGTGCGCGAACCCGCACGGGCGGTGCAGCGTGGCCCCGAAGTAGGCTGAGCGTAACATTGACAAGGTCGAGATCGCTGTGCGCGGGGTGTTTGGGACCGGTCCCTGGACCCCCGGGAGGGTTCGCCCACCCCGCGCATGGTATCCCCGGAGAGGGCACACCCGGAGGAAGGCATCGGGACCACCGGGTGGGTGCGCGAACCCGCACGGGCGGTGCAGCGTGGCCCCGAAGTAGGCTGAGCGTAACATTGACAAGGTCGAGATCGCTGTGCGCGGGGTGTTTGGGACCGGTCCCTGGACCCCCGGGAGGGTTCGCCCACCCCGCGCATGGTATCCCCGGAGAGGGCACACCCGGAGGAAGGCAGCGGGACCACCGGGTGGGTGCGCGAACCCGCACGGGCGGTGCAGCGTGGCCCCGAAGTAGGCTGAGCGTAACATTGACAAGGTCGAGATCGCTGTGCGCGGGGTGTTTGGCACCGGTCCCTGGACCCCCGGGAGGGTTCGCACACCCCGCGCATGGTATCCCCGGAGAGGGCACACCCGGAGGAAGGCAGCGGGACCACCGGGTGGGTGCGCGAACCCGCACGGGCGGTGCAGCGTGGCCCCGAAGTAGGCTGAGCGTAACATTGACAAGGTCGAGATCGCTGTGCGCGGGGTGTTTGGGACCGGTCCCTGGACCCCCGGGAGGGTTCGCACACCCCGCGCATGGTATCCCCAGAGAGGGCACACCCGGAGGAAGGCAGCGGGACCACCGGGTGGGTGCGCGAACCCGCACGGGCGGTGCAGCGTTGCCCCGAAGTAGGCTGAGCGTAACATTGACAAGGTCGAGATCGCTGTGTGCGGGGTGTTTGGGACCGGTCCCTGGACCCCCGGGAGGGTTCGCCCACCCCGCGCATGGTATCCCCGGAGAGGGCACACCCGGAGGAAGGCAGCGGGACCACCGGGTGGGTGCGCGAACCCGCACGGGCGGTGCAGCGTGGCCCCGAAGTAGGCTGAGCGTAACATTGACAAGGTCGAGATCGCTGTGCGCGGGGTGTTTGGCACCGGTCCCTGGACCCCCGGGAGGGTTCGCCCACCCCGCGCATGGTATCCCCGGAGAGGGCACACCCAGAGGAAGGCAGCGGCACCGGCGGGCGGGTGGGCGGACCCCGTCGGGACGCACGACAGTGCTTCAGGCCGACCTTTTAGGCTGAGCGACAAAGTCCCGATTGACGTGTGTGTCCCTGTGCCCAGGCAGGGTGCACCGTCCTTGGGCACAGGATCGTCGACGCGAACCCCCCCCCGCGGCGGGGAAGGGGAAGCGTCGACATATTCGACATAGTCGAGCGAGGACGACGTCCGGTCGGCCGAGGGCCCCCGATGCCCCTGGACCCCCCGGGGTGGGCCAGACGGAAAAATGTCAAAGTCTGGTTGTCGGCCAGGGGTAAGTGTGTGTCCCTGTGCCCAGGCAGGGTGCACCAAACCCGGGCGAGGCCTCCGGAAGGGTCCCCTGACAGACTTCCAGGCCTCGGGACTTTTGACAGAGAACCAGGGCGGGAGGCGCGGGTCCCTGTACCCAGGCAGGGCGCGCTATCCTTGGGCACAGGATCGTCGACGCGGACCCCCCCGCGGCGGGGAAGGGGAAGCGTCGACATATTCGACATAGTCGAGCGAGGACGACGTCCGGTCGGCCGAGGGCCCCCGATGCCCCTGGACCCCCCGGGGTGGGCCAGACGGAAAAATGTCAAAGTCTGGTTGTCGGCCAGGGGTAAGTGTGTGTCCCTGTGCCCAGGCAGGGTGCACCAAACCCGGGCGAGGCCTCCGGAAGGGTCCCCTGACAGACTTCCAGGCCTCGGGACTTTTGACAGAGAACCAGGGCGGGAGGCGCGGGTCCCTGTACCCAGGCAGGGCGCGCTATCCTTGGGCACAGGATCGTCGACGCGGACCCCCCCGCGGCGGGGAAGGGGAAGCGTCGACATATTCGACATAGTCGAGCGAGGACGACGTCCGGTCGGCCGAGGGCCCCCGATGCCCCTGGACCCCCCCCCCCGGGGTGGGCCAGACGGAAAAATGTCAAAGTCTGGTTGTCGGCCAGGGGTAAGTGTGTGTCCCTGTGCCCAGGCAGGGTGCACCGAACCCGGACGAGGCCTCTGGAAGGGTCCCCTGACAGACTTCCAGGCTTTGGAACATTTGAGAGAGATCAAGGGCGGGAGGCGCGGGTCCCTGTACCCAGGCAGGGCGCGCTATCCTTGGGCACAGGATC
>NW_026608850.1:185000-197500 GCF_029499605.1 Hyla sarda | reverse complement strand
GTGCCGGGGCTCGGGGGGGCCCTTAGGGTATACCCCCTCCCGGCGGAACTCCCGCCGGGAAAGGGGTCGTCCCTCCCGGGAGGCGAGCTTGAGCGGCACGGAGTGGGCTCCCCCAGATGTGTCCGGAGAGAACGGCATCATTCGCAATATCCCCAGACGGTCGTTTCGACGCGCGATCCGGCGGGAACCGACCCCCTCGTCCGGCCGGGCCCCGGAGCCCGTGTCGGCGAAGGGCCTCGATCCCCCCGGTGCCGAGTCGCGCCACGGCACGGTCCGGAAGGCTATATCCGTCTTTGAAGGTCCCTCGATCGATCTAACGAAGCGTGATCCGGCAGGGAGCTAGCCACTCTGCGGAGCCCGTGTCAGTAAAGGCGAGAGGGTCCCCCTCCCCCCAGATGCCGCATCGCGCCGGTGCGGAGGCGGCGGCTGCCGCCAGATGCGCGACGAGGGGTCGGCGGTCACGAAGGGCACAGGGAGGGTGGCCGGGCGGTCCGGCAGGAAGCGCAACCGCGTCCCGGCGAGGGAGACCCAAGGCCCCAGGGCCTCTCCCCTAAGCCGCGGGCGTCGGAGTGCGCGCAGCGGGACCGCCCCTCGGCTGCCCTCCCTCGGCCTCCCTCGCGGAGGGGGGCCGAGCCGTCCCAGGAGACGCGCGAGCGGGACGGCTCCCCGACGGCCACCGTACCCCCCCGGAGAAAGGCAGCGGTACCGCCGGGCGGGTGGGCGGACCCCGTCGGGCGGCCCGGCGGAGCTCCTTCGTAGGCTGAGCGTAAAATCGACAAAGTCCCGATCGGCGTGTCCCCGGGGGGCAAAGCGCGGGTCCCTGCATCCCAGGCAGGGCGCGCCCACCTCGGGCACGGTATCCCGGAACCCGGAGCGGCGGAGGGGTCGGCGGTCCCGAAGGGCATAGGGAGGGGCGGCCGGGCGGTCCGGCAGGAAGCGCAACCGCGTCCCTGCGCGGGAGACCCAAGGCCCCTCGGGGTCCTCGAGGCTGCCCGCGAGACTCCGGTCCCGTGTCGGCGAGCCTCGCTCCCCGGGCCTCTCCCCTAAGCCGCGGGCGTCGGAGTGCGCGCAGCAGGACCGCACCTCGGCTGCCCTCCCTCGGCCTCCCTCGCGGAGGGGGGCCGAGCCGTCCCAGAACATGCGGCGGGCGGGACGGCTCCCCGACGGCCACCGGCCCCCGCCGAGCCCACCCCGGGCGCGGGATCCTTGGAGAGCAGACACCCGGAGGAATGCAGCGGTACCGCCGGGCGGGTGGGCGGACCCCGTCGGGCGGCCCGGCGGAGCTCCTTCGTAGGCTGAGCGTAAAATCGACAAAGTCCCGATCGGCGTGTCCCCGGGGGGCTAAGCGCGGGTCCCTGCATCCCAGGCAGGGCGCGCCCACCTCGGGCACGGTATCCCGGAACCCGGAGCGGCGGAGGGGTCGGCGGTCCCGAAGGGCATAGGGAGGGGCGGCCGGGCGGTCCGGCAGGAAGCGCAACCGCGTCCCTGCGCGGGAGACCCAAGGCCCCTCGGGGTCCTCGAGGCTGCCCGCGAGACTCCGGTCCCGCGTCGGCGAGCCTCGCTCCCCGGGCCTCTCCCCTAAGCCGCGGGCGTCGGAGTGCGCGCAGCAGGACCGCACCTCGGCTGCCCTCCCTCGGCCTCCCTCGCGGAGGGGGGCCGAGCCGTCCCAGAACATGCGGCGGGCGGGACGGCTCCCCGACGGCCACCGGCCCCCGCCGAGCCCACCCCGGGCGCGGGATCCTTGGAGAGCGGACACCCGGAGGAATGCAGCGGTACCGCCGGGCGGGTGGGCGGACCCCGTCGGGCGGCCCGGCGGAGCTCCTTCGTAGGCTGAGCGTAAAATCGACAAAGTCCCGATCGGCGTGTCCCCGGGGGGCTAAGCGCGGGTCCCTGCATCCCAGGCAGGGCGCGCCCACCTCGGGCACGGTATCCCGGAACCCGGAGCGGCGGAGGGGTCGGCGGTCCCGAAGGGCATAGGGAGGGGCGGCCGGGCGGCCCGGCAGGAAGCGCAACCGCGACCCGGCGCGGGAGACCCAAGGCCCCTCGGGGTCCTCGAGGCTGCCCGCGAGACTCCGGTCCCGCGTCGGCGAGCCTCGTTCCCCGGGCCTCTCCCCTAAGCCGCGGGCGTCGGAGTGCGCGCAGCAGGACCGCACCTCGGCTGCCCTCCCTCGGCCTCCCTCGCGGAGGGGGGGCCGAGCCGTCCCAGAACACGCGGGCGGGCGGGACGGCTCCCCGACGGCCACCGGCCCCCGCCGAGCCCACCCCGGGCACGGGATCCTTGGAGAGCGGACACCCGGAGGAAGGCAGCGGTACCGCCGGGCGGGTGAGCGGACCCCGTCGGGCGGCCCGGCGGAGCTCCTTCGTAGGCTGAGCGTAAAATCGACAAAGTCCCGATCGGCGTGTCCCCGGGGGGCTAAGCGCGGGTCCCTGCATCCCAGGCAGGGCGCGCCCACCTCGGGCACGGAATCCCGGAACCCGGAGCGGCGGAGGGGTCGGCGGTCCCGAAGGGCATAGGGAGGGGCGGCCGGGCGGTCCGGCAGGAAGCGCAACCGCGTCCCGGCGCGGGAGACCCCAGGCCCCTCGGGGTCCTCGAGGCTGCCCGCGAGACTCCGGTCCCGCGTCGGCACGCCTCGCTCCCCGGGCCTCTCCCCTAAGCCGCGGGCGTCGGAGTGCGCGCAGCAGGACCGCACCTCGGCTGCCCTCCCTCGGCCTCCCTCGCGGAGGGGGGGCCGAGCCGTCCCAGGAGACACGCGGGCGGGCTGGACGGCTCCCCGACGGCCACCGGACCCCGCCGAGCCCACCCCGGGCACGGGATCCTTGGAGAGCGGACACCCGGAGGAAGGCAGCGGTACCGCCGGGGGGGGGGGGGTGAGCGGACCCCGTCGGGCGGCCCGGCGGAGCTCCTTCGTAGGCTGAGCGTAAAATCGACAAAGTCCCGATCGGCGTGTCCCCGGGGGCTAAGCGCGGGTCCCTGCATCCCAGGCAGGGCGCGCCCACCTCGGGCACGGGATCCCGGAACCCGGAGCGGCGGAGGGGTCGGCGGTCCCGAAGGGCATAGGGAGGGGCGGCCGGGCGGTCCGGCAGGAAGCGCAACCGCGTCCCGGCGCGGGAGACCCAAGGCCCCTCGGGGTCCTCGAGGCTGCCCGCGAGACTCCGGTCCCGCGTCGGCACGCCTCGCTCCCCGGGCCTCTCCCCTAAGCCGCGGGCGTCGGAGTGCGCGCAGCAGGACCGCACCTCGGCTGCCCTCCCTCGGCCTCCCTCGCGGAGGGGGGCCGAGCCGTCCCAGGAGACACGCGGGCGGGCGGGACGGCTCCCCGACGGCCACCGGACCCCGCCGAGCCCACCCCGGCTTGGGATCCTTGGAGAGCGGACACCCGGAGGAAGGCAGCGGTACCGCCGGGCGGGTGGGCGGACCCCGTCGGGCGGCCCGACGGAGCTCCTTCGTAGGCTGAGAGTAAAATTGACAAAGTCCCGATCGACGTGCGGGGTGTTTGGCACCGGTCCCTGGACCCCCGGGAGGGTTCGCACACCCCGCGCATGGTATCCCCGGAGAGGGCACACCCGGAGGAAGGCAGCGGGACCACCGGGTGGGTGCGCGAACCCGCACGGGCGGTGCAGCGTGGCCCCGAAGTAGGCTGAGCGTAACATTGACAAGGTCGAGATCGCTGTGCGCGGGGTGTTTGGGACCGGTCCCTGGACCCCCGGGAGGGTTCGCACACCCCGCGCATGGTATCCCCAGAGAGGGCACACCCGGAGGAAGGCAGCGGGACCACCGGGTGGGTGCGCGAACCCGCACGGGCGGTGCAGCGTGGCCCCGAAGTAGGCTGAGCGTAACATTGACAAGGTCGAGATCGCTGTGCGCGGGGTGTTTGGGACCGGTCCCTGGACCCCCGGGAGGGTTCGCACACCCCGCGCATGGTATCCCCAGAGAGGGCACACCCGGAGGAAGGCAGCGGGACCACCGGGTGGGTGCGCGAACCCGCACGGGCGGTGCAGCGTGGCCCCGAAGTAGGCTGAGCGTAACATTGACAAGGTCGAGATCGCTGTGCGCGGGGTGTTTGGGACCGGTCCCTGGACCCCCGGGAGGGTTCGCCCACCCCGCGCATGGTATCCCCAGAGAGGGCACACCCGGAGGAAGGCAGCGGGAGCACCGGGTGGGTGCGCGAACCCGCACGGGCGGTGCAGCGTGGCCCCGAAGTAGGCTGAGCGTAACATTGACAAGGTCGAGATCGCTGTGCGCGGGGTGTTTGGGACCGGTCCCTGGACCCCCGGGAGGGTTCGCCCACCCCGCGCATGGTATCCCCGGAGAGGGCACACCCGGAGGAAGGCAGCGGGACCACAGGGTGGGTGCGCGAACCCGCACGGGCGGTGCAGCGTGGCCCCGAAGTAGGCTGAGCGTAACATTGACAAGGTCGAGATCGCTGTGCGCGGGGTGTTTGGGACCGGTCCCTGGACCCCCGGGAGGGTTCGCACACCCCGCGCATGGTATCCCCGGAGAGGGCACACCCGGAGGAAGGCAGCGGGACAACCGGGTGGGTGCGCGAACCCGCACGGGCGGTGCAGCGTGGCCCCGAAGTAGGCTGAGCGTAACATTGACAAGGTCGAGATCGCTGTGTGCGGGGTGTTTGGGACCGGTCCCTGGACCCCCGGGAGGGTTCGCCCACCCCGCGCATGGTATCCCCGGAGAGGGCACACCCGGAGGAAGGCAGCGGGACCACCGGGTGGGTGCGCG
Source organism: Hyla sarda (assembly GCF_029499605.1). Taxonomy (NCBI): domain Eukaryota; kingdom Metazoa; phylum Chordata; class Amphibia; order Anura; family Hylidae; genus Hyla; species Hyla sarda. The sequence continues at coordinate 192,768 of NW_026608850.1, read as the reverse complement.
AACCCGCACGGGCGGTGCAGCGTGGCCCCGAAGTAGGCTGAGCGTAACATTGACAAGGTCGAGATCGCTGTGCGCGGGGTGTTTGGGACCGGTCCCTGGACCCCCGGGAGGGTTCGCACACCCCGCGCATGGTATCCCCGGAGAGGGCACACCCGGAGGAAGGCAGCGGGACCACCGGGTGGGTGCGCGAACCCGCACGGGCGGTGCAGCGTGGCCCCGAAGTAGGCTGAGCGTAACATTGACAAGGTCGAGATCGCTGTGCGCGGGGTGTTTGGGACCGGTCCCTGGACCCCCGGGAGGGTTCGCACACCCCGCGCATGGTATCCCCGGAGAGGGCACACCCGGAGGAAGGCAGCGGGACCACCGGGTGGGTGCGCGAACCCGCACGGGCGGTGCAGCGTGGCCCCGAAGTAGGCTGAGCGTAACATTGACAAGGTCGAGATCGCTGTGCGCGGGGTGTTTGGGACCGGTCCCTGGACCCCCGGGAGGGTTCGCACTGCCCGCGCATGGTATCCCCAGAGAGGGCACACCCGGAGGAAGGCAGCGGGACCACCGGGTGGGTGCGCGAACCCGCACGGGCGGTGCAGCGTGGCCCCGAAGTAGGCTGAGCGTAACATTGACAAGGTCGAGATTGCTGTGCGCGGGGTGTTTGGGACCGGTCCCTGGACCCCCGGGAGGGTTCGCACACCCCGCGCATGGTATCCCCAGAGAGGGCACACCCGGAGGAAGGCAGCGGGACCACCGGGTGGGTGCGCGAACCCGCACGGGCGGTGCAGCGTGGCCCCGAAGTAGGCTGAGCGTAACATTGACAAGGTCGAGATCGCTGTGTGCGGGGTGTTTGGGACCGGTCCCTGGACCCCCGGGAGGGTTCGCCCACCCCGCGCATGGTATCCCCGGAGAGGGCACACCCGGAGGAAGGCAGCGGGACCACCGGGTGGGTGCGCGAACCCACACGGGCGGTGCAGCGTGGCCCCGAAGTAGGCTGAGCGTAACATTGACAAGGTCGAGATCGCTGTGCGCGGGGTGTTTGGGACCGGTCCCTGGACCCCCGGGAGGGTTCGCACACCCCGCGCATGGTATCCCCAGAGAGGGCACACCCGGAGGAAGGCAGCGGGACCACCGGGTGGGTGCGCGAACCCGCACGGGCGGTGCAGCGTGGCCCCGAAGTAGGCTGAGCGTAACATTGACAAGGTCGAGATCGCTGTGCGCGGGGTGTTTGGGACCGGTCCCTGGACCCCCGGGAGGGTTCGCCCACCCCGCGCATGGTATCCCCGGAGAGGGCACACCCGGAGGAAGGCAGCGGGACCACCGGGTGGGTGCGCGAACCCGCACGGGCGGTGCAGCGTGGCCCCGAAGTAGGCTGAGCGTAACATTGACAAGGTCGAGATCGCTGTGCGCGGGGTGTTTGGGACCGGTCCCTGGACCCCCGGGAGGGTTCGCACACCCCGCGCATGGTATCCCCGGAGAGGGCACACCCGGAGGAAGGCAGCGGGACCACCGGGTGGGTGCGCGAACCCGCACGGGCGGTGCAGCGTGGCCCCGAAGTAGGCTGAGCGTAACATTGACAAGGTCGAGATCGCTGTGCGCGGGGTGTTTGGGACCGGTCCCTGGACCCCCGGGAGGGTTCGCACTGCCCGCGCATGGTATCCCCAGAGAGGGCACACCCGGAGGAAGGCAGCGGGACCACCGGGTGGGTGCGCGAACCCGCACGGGCGGTGCAGCGTGGCCCCGAAGTAGGCTGAGCGTAACATTGACAAGGTCGAGATTGCTGTGCGCGGGGTGTTTGGGACCGGTCCCTGGACCCCCGGGAGGGTTCGCACACCCCGCGCATGGTATCCCCAGAGAGGGCACACCCGGAGGAAGGCAGCGGGACCACCGGGTGGGTGCGCGAACCCGCACGGGCGGTGCAGCGTGGCCCCGAAGTAGGCTGAGCGTAACATTGACAAGGTCGAGATCGCTGTGTGCGGGGTGTTTGGGACCGGTCCCTGGACCCCCGGGAGGGTTCGCCCACCCCGCGCATGGTATCCCCGGAGAGGGCACACCCGGAGGAAGGCAGCGGGACCACCGGGTGGGTGCGCGAACCCACACGGGCGGTGCAGCGTGGCCCCGAAGTAGGCTGAGCGTAACATTGACAAGGTCGAGATCGCTGTGCGCGGGGTGTTTGGGACCGGTCCCTGGACCCCCGGGAGGGTTCGCACACCCCGCGCATGGTATCCCCAGAGAGGGCACACCCGGAGGAAGGCAGCGGGACCACCGGGTGGGTGCGCGAACCCGCACGGGCGGTGCAGCGTGGCCCCGAAGTAGGCTGAGCGTAACATTGACAAGGTCGAGATCGCTGTGTGCGGGGTGTTTGGGACCGGTCCCTGGACCCCCGGGAGGGTTCGCCCACCCCGCGCATGGTATCCCCGGAGAGGGCACACCCGGAGGAAGGCAGCGGGACCACCGGGTGGGTGCGCGAACCCGCACGGGCGGTGCAGCGTGGCCCCGAAGTAGGCTCAGCGTAACATTGACAAGGTCGAGATCGCTGTGCGCGGGGTGTTTGGCACCGGTCCCTGGACCCCCGGGAGGGTTCGCACACCCCGCGCATGGTATCCCCGGAGAGGGCACACCCGGAGGAAGGCAGCGGGACCACCGGGTGGGTGCGCGAACCCGCACGGGCGGTGCAGCGTGGCCCCGAAGTAGGCTGAGCGTAACATTGACAAGGTCGAGATCGCTGTGCGCGGGGTGTTTGGGACCGGTCCCTGGACCCCCGGGAGGGTTCGCACACCCCGCGCATGGTATCCCCAGAGAGGGCACACCCGGAGGAAGCCAGCGGGACCACCGGGTGGGTGCGCGAACCCGCACGGGCGGTGCAGCGTGGCCCCGAAGTAGGCTGAGCGTAACATTGACAGGGTCGAGATCGCTGTGCGCGGGGTGTTTGGCACCGGTCCCTGGACCCCCGGGAGGGTTCGCACACCCCGCGCATGGTATCCCCGGAGAAGGCACACCCGGAGGAAGGCAGCGGGACCACCGGGTGGGTGCGCGAACCCGCACGGGCGGTGCAGCGTGGCCCCGAAGTAGGCTCAGCGTAACATTGACAAGGTCGAGATCGCTGTGCGCGGGGTGTTTGGGACCGGTCCCTGGACCCCCGGGAGGGTTCGCCCACCCCGCGCATGGTATCCCCAGAGAGGGCACACCCGGAGGAAGGCAGCGGGACCACCGGGTGGGTGCGCGAACCCGCACGGGCGGTGCAGCGTGGCCCCGAAGTAGGCTGAGCGTAACATTGACAAGGTCGAGATCGCTGTGCGCGGGGTGTTTGGGACCGGTCCCTGGACCCCCGGGAGGGTTCGCCCACCCCGCGCATGGTATCCCCGGAGAGGGCACACCCGGAGGAAGGCATCGGGACCACCGGGTGGGTGCGCGAACCCGCACGGGCGGTGCAGCGTGGCCCCGAAGTAGGCTGAGCGTAACATTGACAAGGTCGAGATCGCTGTGCGCGGGGTGTTTGGGACCGGTCCCTGGACCCCCGGGAGGGTTCGCACACCCCGCGCATGGTATCCCCAGAGAGGGCACACCCGGAGGAAGGCAGCGGGACCACCGGGTGGGTGCGCGAACCCGCACGGGCGGTGCAGCGTGGCCCCGAAGTAGGCTGAGCGTAACATTGACAAGGTCGAGATCGCTGTGTGCGGGGTGTTTGGGACCGGTCCCTGGACCCCCGGGAGGGTTCGCCCACCCCGCGCATGGTATCCCCGGAGAGGGCACACCCGGAGGAAGGCATCGGGACCACCGGGTGGGTGCGCGAACCCGCACGGGCGGTGCAGCGTGGCCCCGAAGTAGGCTGAGCGTAACATTGACAAGGTCGAGATCGCTGTGCGCGGGGTGTTTGGGACCGGTCCCTGGACCCCCGGGAGGGTTCGCCCACCCCGCGCATGGTATCCCCGGAGAGGGCACACCCGGAGGAAGGCAGCGGGACCACCGGGTGGGTGCGCGAACCCGCACGGGCGGTGCAGCGTGGCCCCGAAGTAGGCTCAGCGTAACATTGACAAGGTCGAGATCGCTGTGCGCGGGGTGTTTGGGACCGGTCCCTGGACCCCCGGGAGGGTTCGCCCACCCCGCGCATGGTATCCCCAGAGAGGGCACACCCGGAGGAAGGCAGCGGGACCACCGGGTGGGTGCGCGAACCCGCACGGGCGGTGCAGCGTGGCCCCGAAGTAGGCTGAGCGTAACATTGACAAGGTCGAGATCGCTGTGCGCGGGGTGTTTGGGACCGGTCCCTGGACCCCCGGGAGGGTTCGCCCACCCCGCGCATGGTATCCCCGGAGAGGGCACACCCGGAGGAAGGCATCGGGACCACCGGGTGGGTGCGCGAACCCGCACGGGCGGTGCAGCGTGGCCCCGAAGTAGGCTGAGCGTAACATTGACAAGGTCGAGATCGCTGTGCGCGGGGTGTTTGGGACCGGTCCCTGGACCCCCGGGAGGGTTCGCCCACCCCGCGCATGGTATCCCCGGAGAGGGCACACCCGGAGGAAGGCAGCGGGACCACCGGGTGGGTGCGCGAACCCGCACGGGCGGTGCAGCGTGGCCCCGAAGTAGGCTGAGCGTAACATTGACAAGGTCGAGATCGCTGTGCGCGGGGTGTTTGGCACCGGTCCCTGGACCCCCGGGAGGGTTCGCACACCCCGCGCATGGTATCCCCGGAGAGGGCACACCCGGAGGAAGGCAGCGGGACCACCGGGTGGGTGCGCGAACCCGCACGGGCGGTGCAGCGTGGCCCCGAAGTAGGCTGAGCGTAACATTGACAAGGTCGAGATCGCTGTGCGCGGGGTGTTTGGGACCGGTCCCTGGACCCCCGGGAGGGTTCGCACACCCCGCGCATGGTATCCCCAGAGAGGGCACACCCGGAGGAAGGCAGCGGGACCACCGGGTGGGTGCGCGAACCCGCACGGGCGGTGCAGCGTTGCCCCGAAGTAGGCTGAGCGTAACATTGACAAGGTCGAGATCGCTGTGTGCGGGGTGTTTGGGACCGGTCCCTGGACCCCCGGGAGGGTTCGCCCACCCCGCGCATGGTATCCCCGGAGAGGGCACACCCGGAGGAAGGCAGCGGGACCACCGGGTGGGTGCGCGAACCCGCACGGGCGGTGCAGCGTGGCCCCGAAGTAGGCTGAGCGTAACATTGACAAGGTCGAGATCGCTGTGCGCGGGGTGTTTGGCACCGGTCCCTGGACCCCCGGGAGGGTTCGCCCACCCCGCGCATGGTATCCCCGGAGAGGGCACACCCAGAGGAAGGCAGCGGCACCGGCGGGCGGGTGGGCGGACCCCGTCGGGACGCACGACAGTGCTTCAGGCCGACCTTTTAGGCTGAGCGACAAAGTCCCGATTGACGTGTGTGTCCCTGTGCCCAGGCAGGGTGCACCGTCCTTGGGCACAGGATCGTCGACGCGAACCCCCCCCCGCGGCGGGGAAGGGGAAGCGTCGACATATTCGACATAGTCGAGCGAGGACGACGTCCGGTCGGCCGAGGGCCCCCGATGCCCCTGGACCCCCCGGGGTGGGCCAGACGGAAAAATGTCAAAGTCTGGTTGTCGGCCAGGGGTAAGTGTGTGTCCCTGTGCCCAGGCAGGGTGCACCAAACCCGGGCGAGGCCTCCGGAAGGGTCCCCTGACAGACTTCCAGGCCTCGGGACTTTTGACAGAGAACCAGGGCGGGAGGCGCGGGTCCCTGTACCCAGGCAGGGCGCGCTATCCTTGGGCACAGGATCGTCGACGCGGACCCCCCCGCGGCGGGGAAGGGGAAGCGTCGACATATTCGACATAGTCGAGCGAGGACGACGTCCGGTCGGCCGAGGGCCCCCGATGCCCCTGGACCCCCCGGGGTGGGCCAGACGGAAAAATGTCAAAGTCTGGTTGTCGGCCAGGGGTAAGTGTGTGTCCCTGTGCCCAGGCAGGGTGCACCAAACCCGGGCGAGGCCTCCGGAAGGGTCCCCTGACAGACTTCCAGGCCTCGGGACTTTTGACAGAGAACCAGGGCGGGAGGCGCGGGTCCCTGTACCCAGGCAGGGCGCGCTATCCTTGGGCACAGGATCGTCGACGCGGACCCCCCCGCGGCGGGGAAGGGGAAGCGTCGACATATTCGACATAGTCGAGCGAGGACGACGTCCGGTCGGCCGAGGGCCCCCGATGCCCCTGGACCCCCCCCCCCGGGGTGGGCCAGACGGAAAAATGTCAAAGTCTGGTTGTCGGCCAGGGGTAAGTGTGTGTCCCTGTGCCCAGGCAGGGTGCACCGAACCCGGACGAGGCCTCTGGAAGGGTCCCCTGACAGACTTCCAGGCTTTGGAACATTTGAGAGAGATCAAGGGCGGGAGGCGCGGGTCCCTGTACCCAGGCAGGGCGCGCTATCCTTGGGCACAGGATCGTCGACGCGGACCCCCCCGCGGCGGGTAAGGGGAAGCGTCGACATATTCGACATAGTCGAGCGAGGACGACGTCCGGTCGGCCGAGGGCCCCCGATGCCCCTGGACCCCCCGGGGTGGGCCAGACGGAAAAATGTCAAAGTCTGGTTGTCGGCCAGGGGTAAGTGTGTGTCCCTGTGCCCAGGCAGGGTGCACCGAACCCGGACGAGGCCTCTGGAAGGGTCCCCTGACAGACTTCCAGGCTTTGGAACATTTGAGAGAGATCAAGGGCGGGAGGCGCGGGTCCCTGTACCCAGGCAGGGCGCGCTATCCTTGGGCACAGGATCGTCGACGCGGACCCCCCCGCGGCGGGTAAGGGGAAGCGTCGACATATTCGACATAGTCGAGCGAGGACGACGTCCGGTCGGCCGAGGGCCCCCGATGCCCCTGGACCCCCCCCCCCCCCCGGGGTGGGCCAGACGGAAAAATGTCAAAGTCTGGTTGTCGGCCAGGGGTAAGTGTGTGTCCCTGTGCCCAGGCAGGGTGCACCGAACCCGGACGAGGCCTCCGGAAGGCTCCCCTGACGGACTTCCAGGCCTCGGGACATTTGAGAAGGATCAAGGGCGGGAGGCGCGGGTCCCTGTACCCAGGCAGGGCGCGCTATCCTTGGGCAAAGGATCGTCGACGCGGACCCCCCCGCGGCGGGGAAGGGGAAGCGTCGACATATTCGACATAGTCGAGCGAGTACGAAGTCCGGTCGGCCGAGGGCCCCCGATGCCCCTGGACCCCCCAGGGTGGGCCAGACGGAAAAATGTCAAAGTCTGGTTGTCGGCCAGGGGTAAGTGTGTGTCCCTGTGCCCAGGCAGGGTGCACCGAACCCGGGCGAGGCCTCCGGAAGGGTCCCCTGACAGACTTCCAGGCCTCGGGACTTTTGACAGAGAACCAGGGCGGGAGGCGCGGGTCCCTGTACCCAGGCAGGGCGCGCTATCCTTGGGCACAGGATCGTCGACGCGGACCCCCCCGCGGCGGGGAAGGGGAAGCGTCGACATATTCGACATAGTCGAGCGAGTACGACGTCCGGTCGGCCGAGGGCCCCCGATGCCCCTGGACCCCCCGGGGTGGGCCAGACGGAAAAATGTCCCCCCGGACCCCACGGAGGCGAGAGAAAAAAAGCGTCAAAGGTCTGGTTGTCGGTCAGGGGTAGGTGCGGATCCCTGTGCCCAGGAAGGTCAACCGAACCCGGACAAGGCCTCCGGAAGGGTCCCCTGACAGACTTCCAGGCCTGACGATTTTCTCGAAACTGAGAACCGCTATGAGATCGGATTTGAAAGCTGAATCCGGGCAACAGTTCCACGAGCTGGGCATGTCGGAGTGGTACGCGTTCATAAAAGTGTATCGCAG